>NW_027116120.1:16634-23998 GCF_000696795.3 Halyomorpha halys | reverse complement strand
GAAAAGGTCATCAGCTTGAAAAGCTACTTTATAGTACATTAAACTAGCTTTATGTTGAGTGCTAATAGACAACAACATCGAATAATTTTTGAGATATAGACACTAATACTAACTAAATACTATTCCAAATATGGCGTTAACAAAAATTGTTTTCAATTTTGTTTATGTTAGATTTATTTTGATAAACCTATATCACAAAATATAGGTTATCACAAAATTTATATCTCATAATAAATTTACTAGCTACTGATTTTTTAGTACATCTTTTATGGGAAGTTGCTTTTGAAAGATCTATATCTAGATATAGATAGGAACTATTGAATGTAAATAGCTCTATTAGAGATTATGTTTTAGTAAATTTACTCTACTTAAAATGATGTCCTCGTAGGTTTTCTAGTCTTGTTGGTAGTTTTAAAGACATAGAGCTCCAAATGAAAATTTAAATGAAAAAAAGTTATTTTTAACGCCAGCTGACAGACACATTAATTTCGAATACTAATTTCAAATGTTTTTCATTAAAGTAATCAAAATTTGGGGTGAAATAACTGCCTTTTTTTCTCCCCGGCTCTTGTATTATGAGGTACGCCTTTGATAATAAGTTAAATTAAATTTCTATTAACGACTTTTTCCAATTCTTGTTCAGCACTCTTAACTCTAGAATTTCCAAGTGAGTAATTTCAAGGAAGGATTCTCATAGAGAATCTACTTCGAAATAATTTTAAAGATTCATTATGGGTAATTTTTGCAATCTGATGCGTTCTAAAGACTTAATTCCCTACAGATCGTCGGGCCAAACTAGAACTAGGTGTTCGAGATAGGAATAATTGAGTTCGTATCCTGAATCATTTAATTGAATATTAATCGTTAGTTTCACATATATTATTATTTATTTGATCTTTATATGAATCACAGATAATTTTGAGTTTGAAGTGAATTTCACAGTTAAAACCAGCTCTTCTGCATCTATATCGATACTGTCAATTTTTAGCTTCCCAGGTGGTCTCTTGCCATCTACGCTGGCATCCATTGTTGTGTAGAGGCGTCCTGATGGATTACTTCAAGCCAAATGTCCTTTCCACCTTAAGATATTGGCTGAGCAGTCTATGCAAGCAGTTCTAATGCTCGCTCCTGTAATTGCACGTAGGACCTTCTATGATATTATGGTTAAGAGAAGAATATAAATTTTATATATGTATATATAGTTGACCGTAAAGACTTAAATATAAGTAGATGGTGAGGGTTACGGTAAAAAAAAAGAACAAATAGTTTAAAACTATTTTAATGTCCGACGTTTCGCTGTTCAACCGTTGGCTTTGAACAGCCCCGATGAAGCCCTGCAAAGTGGGGCGAAACGTCGGACATTAAAATAGTTTACCGCAACCCTGACCATCTTCTTATATTTAAATATACATTTTAGTTCGCTGTTACATTTTTATATTTGTGCCCTTCTTTCGCTCAAGACAAATGTGAAAATTATGCAAAAATATTATTAAAATTACTTTTGTAAAAACTGATAAAATTTAAATTAGTCGATCTGTCAACTTATACGTAAACTTAGCTGTTTTGGAAAATTAGTGCGGGGAAGTATTGTCACAATTATTAATGTAGAAGTATCTGTTTTGAAACGAGCGAAAATTAATTTCATCTCCAAGTAGGCTGCGAAGTGAAGATTACATAATGCGCGCACGGCACCAAATTTATTCAGTACAAAAAAAAAATAGTTACAAGGCATCCTTTCTGCATGTCGACAGAATCTTTTCACTCCCTCTTGTCACAAAGTTAATGCCCAAATAATTTTCCCCTGCTATTTGTTAGTAAAATTTCCAAGATGACAGGTTTATGGTCCAAAACTAGTGTGCACTTTGGTCCCTCGTAAAAATGGTTTACAGGGACTCTGTCTAGACCTTCCAGTCTTATCTGCATTACTAGAAGGTAGTTCTCCCAACCCTTACCGTTAGGTAGATTGTACCAACTTTCCCAGGTACAGCAGGTCAACTATTTCTTTGACATTTTAACATATTCTTCATATTTTAAATTAAGAATATTTATTGATTTAATATAGTATTTAAGCTTTTTGGAAAGTATCTTATATTGCTTATTTGATAATGTTAATCCCCATGATTTTTATTATTTTTTTTTTAACAAAATAAGTAGTTAGTCTCCATCTATGTATTAAAATTTAATTTTTTTCGTCATTTTAAAATAAAGATATGCCAGGCTTATTTTATTATTAGATTATTTTAATTTATTTTGTTCTTGTTTTTTTAGTATTTTTCGTTATTTAAACAATTATCTATTACATGTTATATTGCTCATCTTTTTTGTGCATTACCAAATTAAAAAATACTACTATAAAGATGTTTAACGAAGTGCTAAAAGATGACAAACTAGAATAATTGGTTAAAGCTGGTTAGATGGGATCTAAAATTACTATCCAATAGTATTTAAACTTTTTGGAAAGTATCTTATATTGCTTATTTGATAATGTTAATCCTCATGATTTTTTAAAGCTAGTTAAATTTACTATAACGTAGTTCATAATAGACAAAGATACGAAAGAGCTGCATGCAGCAAGAGAGACAGGCCTGGAGAAGGCTGGTCCCGGCGACCAAATATCTCAAGGTCTGTAGAGTAAACCCCCCCCAAAAAAAAAAAAAATTCAATGCTAAATTGTTATAGGATGAATATTGAATATATATTTTCCATTTTAAAACTATTTATTTATTCATACAAAGTAAACTTTGACACAGTCCAAGGCAGTAAGTTGTTATGCTATTGATTAGATTCATATCAAAATCATAAAACTCGCATAAATGTAAAGCACATTTAATAACATTTCTCCTACTAAAATGTTATTCTTTTCCTTTCGCAAAAATGTGGCAGGAGCAGTTAACTAAAACTGCGCTTTTAACCATTCATTCAACGCAAAATTAGTAAAGAATCAATATTCAGAGTAGTGTCATAATGCCAAGTGAAAGTCTCAAATATAGGTTAAGTGAAATAAACTAAACTAATTATCTCTTTAATATGATCAGCTGAAAAAAACTTCTATTCAGAACACAATACTATATTTCTACAGAACATAATACTATATTCTATATTTTTGTACCACGTTTCGGGCTTACCCCATATGCATGTAATATTTTCCTACAATTGCAACAATCAACAATTTTACATCATTTTGTCAATTATATACATTTCTATTTTGAAATATTATAATGTATTTACATATAATTTAAAATTTACTACACAACATTATACTAATAATAGGTGGTGTTAAATACCATATGCGTTATCATGTTGTAATTATAGTATTGTGAGCAGCCATATTTAAAGACATATATGCTAAATGCATAAAGGATCCTAGCGGATTTTCTGATCAACTTGTTTTATAACCTTTCCCCCAAAAACTTCTTGTTATTGTTTACTTCTAAGTTTTGATTAATAGAATTTATTACAACATGTCTAAATTGAGTGAAAAGTGTAAGTTGCGCGAAAGGTTGGCTACTGATTATTTTGTTCCTCTAACTGGTGAGGAAGATAATCAAGATGAGCTGATTGATAACTGTCATTACATTATTATTATTATTGTCATCCATTGCTATGTTTAATTTTAAAACATCCAAAACGATACTAACACAATCACAAAACATGAAATACCAGCAAGTAACCTAACACAACAAACAAAATGAGCTCGGCTGGTCTGTTGCGTGACGTCATTCTCCATTTACATGGACAACAGACTCTCAACCGTGTTAAATGTTATATCGTTTTAACATGTTAAAAGGAGAAAATATTTCTGCATTTAACACGTTCTAACATGTTAAACTAGATACCCATAATAAGATCATGGATAACCCTAACGACTTTCACTACTGATGCATTCTCTTGTTCCTATAGCACAAACCAATGTACTATATTAGGCATTACCTCTTTGGACACATCAATATGCCTATGTGCTGTTTTTTCATCTTGTTATTGATATGTACGTATTTAATAAATTTTGCTATTTAAGTTAAAATTATGGTTTTTAATACACAAAATGAGATAAATATAGATTATAAGATTTTAATTGTATACATAAAATATATTAAAATAATATTTTGATAACATTAAATTAGTTATTACTGTATGATAGAATGTACATGAAAATGGTGTTAACTCCAAACGTTGTACAAAAAATATAGAATAGTATTGAGTTATAAGCGGAATTTTTTTATCAACTCAACATATTACAAATAAATAACCAAAGCAAAAAAGCAACTTCCAAGGAAAGAAAATTTAGAATAAATTAATTCTTTAATGTGGTGACCCAAAACCATGTATCAGCCAAACATTAAATTTGAAAAAAAAATCGGTTTCATGGAATTTTTAAACAAAATAGGTTAATTTATTTTATATTGGAAGAAGTTAGTTGACCGTAAGAAGTAGAAGGATTCTTGAAGGAAGATGGTCCGGGTGGCGGTCAGAATAGTAGAAGATAACTGTTTATTATTAACCAACGCTTCGCTCCTCTTTGCAGGGTTTCGTCAGGGCTGTAATTGAAACAAGGATGACAACTTTAGAGGAGGTTTCCAAGAAAATTTGCTTTATCTTAGGAAGATCGTTTACTGACTGTGTTATATATAAAAGGAAGATGGCCTAGGTGTGGCAAAAATACCTCAAATAGTAATTATTTAGTCTGAGCCAAAATTTAGTTCGTCCTACTTTTATAGGCCTTCATAAGGGCTAATAAAGACACCAACGACTAAAATAATGTACCAAAGTAAGACAATAATATGACATAAAGTAAAATTAAAGAAATCTAAGAAATGACAAAAAATAATTAACTAAAAATATTCGAAAATTTACATGAAAATGAACAAAGTAAAATAAATGAAATGAAAATTTATAATGATGAGAAGATTGTTTGTTGACCGTGGATTATATATATGAGAAGATAGTTGGGAGTGAAGTCAGTAAAGAACACATCGCCATTCTTACTCCATCAGAACTCAGTACACCCCAAAAATACAAATATTAGAAAGATGGCAGGCCAAGTGGGATGAAAGTTCTCCGAGTAAATTAAAAGGAATCAAAAGATCAATAAACCATGGTTGACATCCTACTGCAACAGCCGCAGGGAGGAAGTTGCTCTAACCCGCTTGAGAATAGGTCATACTCTCTTCACGCACTCTCACCTGATCAAAAAACCTATATATGCAAATATTGTCAGTCCATTCTCACGATTAAACATATTTTTGAAGAATGTAATCACTATTTGCCAACAATAAACAGGATAGGACTGACCCCAAATTTATCAGAAGCTCTCACAGATGAGGAAGCTAAAGTTACATTAGTGTTTAAACTTATAAAAGCACATCGCCTTCTTTCTAAATAATAACTCCTCTTCGATTTTAATTTATTAATTATTATTACTATAATTGATCATTAATTTTTAATTAATTCGCCATAGGCGTTGATGGCCAGAGAGTTTTACGCTTTTAAGCAACAATAAACAAACAACAAATAAGCAAAAGCATATTTATTATTTTTAAATGTTTTAATTTCGCCATTTTTTAAAATTGTTTCGCATGGTGTTCTAGTATGTTAACACTATTTATGTATCCATAATGTTAACTATTTTCTATTCATTCTATACATGTTTTTATTCATTGGTTGTTATCTTGTTTTTTGTTCTTAGCCCTGATGAAGATTAGATATTTTGGCAGAAACGTTGGTACTAATAAATAAGTTTGTATTTATTTCTTTTCTTCACTGACCGTACCCCAACCATTTTCTCAAGATAAAAATTCAATTCGTATTATCAAAAATTGAATTCATTAATTAATAAAAATTAATTTACTTTGTTCATTGTTATTTGAATTTTCACAAATTTTAAATCATTTTTAGCCATACCCTAGTTGACTTTTATTATGTTTCATGTTATTACTTACTCTTTCTTTGTTACATTATTTTAATTGTTTGAAATATTTTTTAGCCCCTGTAAAAGTGGGACGAAACTTTGGCTGAATAGTTGGTTTATCAAATCCAGTTATTTTGACCGCACCCATACTTCATCTTGTTTTATCCTTATTTTAACGACAAAAAGAGTAGCTACCATTTTATCCTTTAAATTTCATTACTGAACACATTTAAGCTACTTATAATATTTTGTTTTTCCTATCCCTCTAAAAGAGAAATACAACATGAATTAGTAAATTGCACATTAAATATGTCTAACATAAATAAAATTGAATACAACCTTTGTTAACGCCATATTTGTAATCAATTAGTAAATAATATTTAGTTAGTATTAGCGTCTAATTTTAGTTACATTTATTTTCATTTTTACTATTTTAAGTGGAATTGAGTTATTTAAGAAGATAAATACGTATTTATGTTTGTGTGAAATAATTAAGTAATAGAGACAGTTACTAAGGGCTGATAATCGTCGCTAAGGGGTTACCTAGCAACAGGCCGACCAACTTTTATCAATTTATATTTAAGTGTTACATTAACCAAATAAATGTTTATATTTGAGCCAGCTTGTTTTTTTTCTTCTTTTAAAGCTTTTCGACAAAAAGACAAAGTTAATTTGAGGTGGCTTTAACAACCATTTTCTACCGTTGGTACGTAAACGTATACAGTGAAATACCTGAGGTTTGTAATGTTTGAGCAAATAAAAACAATTAGTAATTAAAGATGAAAGATAATTAGTAAACAATAAAAATAGTTAGAATCCGAAAAATAGAAGGGGGGAGGAGGGGTAACTTGTAATACATTAGTAGTTATTGGCTATAACCTAAAAATTTGTGCGGCCATTTTGAAAAATCTGGCATTTTAAACCTAAGCATCTTCAGGGAATGATATCATTTTTATTGCAAACAGTTTTCATTTAAATCCATTAACAGGAATTAATTTGAATTTAATTTTAAAAACATTTAAATTATGCTTTTTTTTTTTTTTTTACTAGAGAACAAGGCTCTATCTATATCTAATAGTGATATAAAATAACACTAGGATATAATGTTATACTATGTCTAATATGGAGCTCATTAAATAAACCATAAACTAAGTAATGATCTTTAACTGGAAACATAGGAGCCCGAAACGTTGTTCAGATGTTGTAAAGAATAAAGAAGAGGATAAAGGGTATAAAATAAATTCCTAAAAAGAAATATAATACAATTTATACGTAATGATGTATGTAGTATGTGAAATAAATCACATAGTTCCTATATTTTCAAATTATAATCACAAAATGTTGATTTTTCGCTCTTAGGAAGTAAATATATTTAAGGAAATATATCTACATAGGAAAAATATTGAACTTACAGTAATAAAAAATATTTGCATAATAAAGTAGTTTATAATATTTTTTT
>NW_027116120.1:6566-15971 GCF_000696795.3 Halyomorpha halys | reverse complement strand
TTAATGGATTTAAATGAAAAATATTTGCAAAAGACGACATCATTCTCTGAAGATGCGTAGGTCTTAATTGCCAGACCCAAAATGGACTATTAATTAGGTTATGATGTTATTTCAGCTACTTCTAGTACATTAAGAGATATTGGCAATAAAATTATAAATGTATGGCGGCCTTTATTTTATAAAGGGTATAAAATAAATTTCCAAAAAGAAATGTTATAAAGATTTAACAAATAAAACTCTTTAAATTTTAGTTGCAGGATTAAAACTAAGTATTTTTTTTAAAGATCATTACTTAGTTTATGGTGTATTTAATGAGCTCCATATTATACATAGTATAACATTATATCCAAGTGTTATTTTATATCACTATTAGATATAGATAGAGCCTTGCTCTCTAGTAAGAAAAAAAAAGCTTAATTTAAAAGTTCTTAAAATTAAATTCATGTTAATGAATTTAAATGAAAACTGTTAGCGAAAAATGATATCGTTCCCTCAAGATGCTTAGGTCTAAAATGATTTTTCAAAATGGCCACACATATTTTTAGGTTTATAGGCTTTATAGGTTTTATTTTTTTGTATGTAAATATGTAAAACAAAAATTATTATTAAACTATGTTGATTGTAACTAAATTTTTGTTGTACAATCTGTATTAATTGTAAAACTGTTGATTATAAATATTTTAATTTGTATAACTTGATAATGGACAGAGGAGCCCGAAGCATTGTTCAGATGTTATAAAAAATAACCAAGTGGATAGAAGATATGAAATAAAGTCCTGAAAAGAAATATAATAAAATTTTAACAAATAAAACCCTTTGAAATTTTAGTTATAGGATTACAACTTATTACTTATATTTAAAGATCATTATGTAGTTTTCGGTGAGGAGCCATATTGATATTTTTCCTAATAAAATAAACCTAATTTCATGAAATTTGCCAAAGTAAATCCTCAAAATAATTATTTTTTGTTACTTTAAAAATAAATATTAGTTTCCCTAAAACTGCATCTCGGGAATTATGGAACATTAAGAATTCTATTAGGGCCACAATTCAAGATCGTTAATTTGGGCTATTAATTAGGTTATGATCTTATTTTAGCTACTTACTAATATATAGAGTTACTGGTAATAAACTTAAAAGTATATGGCGGCCATGGAAGTAGATAGATAGTAGGGTATAAAATAGATTTCTAAAAACAAATATTATAAAGTTTTAGCAAATAAAACCATTTGGAACTATTTATTTGTATTTAAGATCATTATATAGTTTATGGTATATTTAACGAGCTCCTTCACGGGGTCCTTTTAGACTGCGTCAAAAGGATTTACGTTTCAATGCTTTATCCTAGTGTTCTTCTAAATCACCATCAGATACAGATAGAGCCTCGTTCTCTAGTAAAAATAACTTAAAATTTAGATGTTCCTCAAATTAAATTCCTGTTAACTGGATTTAAATGAAAACTGATTGTAAAAAATAATATAATTCCCTAAAGATGCTTAGGTCTAAAATGCCTTTGAGATGATTATTTTTCAGAATGGCCGCACATATTTTTTGGTTTATAGCCAATAACTACTAATGTATAATAAGTAACCCCTCCTCCTCTACTATTTTTCGGCTTCTAATTATTTTTATTGTTCACTAATTATCTTTCGTCTTTAATTACTAATTGTTTTTATTTGTTTTTCTTTGCTCAAACATTACAAACCTCAGGTATTTCACTGTATACTTTCAAGTACCAACGGTAGAAAATGGTTGTTAAAAGCCACCTCAAATTGACTATGTCTTTTTGTTGAAAAGCTTCAAAAGAAGAAGAAGAAAAAACAAGCTAGCTGGAATATAAACATTTATTTGGTTAATTGTAACACTTAAAATCTTAATCATAACTAAATAAAAGATGGTCGGCCCGTTGCTAGGCGACGCCTTAGCTACGGGTTTCAACCCTTAGCAACTGTCATTATTACTTAATTATAACATATAAATATAAATACATATTTTTCTTCTGAAATAATTAAATCCCACTTGAAATAATAAAAAAAAAATGTAATTAAATTAAACACTAATAATAACTAAATACTATTTACAAAGTAATTACAAATATGACATTAACTAAGGTTGTATTCAATTTTATTTATGTTTACGTAATGCAATTAGTATTTCTGTTGTAGAGGGATCGAAAAAAAAAATTACAAATTGTTTAAATGTGTACGGTAGTGAAATTTAATGGATCGAATGGTAGCTACTCTTTTTGTTGTTAATATAAAGACAAAACAAAATGAAGAAGATTGAATCCCGGTAATGAAAAGCGATTAGATAAGCCAACTATTTATTGTGAGCCAAAGTTTCGTCCCACTTTTGCAGGACTTCATCCTGGCTAAAATAATGTAACAAAGTAAGAGAATAGATAATATGAAATATAATAAAAGCGAACTAAGGTATGGCTAAAAATTATTTAAAATATGTTAAAATCTAAATAAAAATGAACAACGAACAACTATAAATCAATTTATTTTAGCAAATATCATGAAAACTGCTATTCCTACGAAGATAAAGATCATAAACTTCTTTATAGTACATTAAATTCGCTTTAATTTGATTGCTAATAGACATCTGTACGTCACATAGTTCCTGAGATATAGATTTCTCAAAATAAATTAACTAACTACTGATATTTCAGTACATTTTTATGAAATGTTGCTTTTTAAAAGGCCATATCTCGAGAACTATTGGACGTAAATAGTTCAATTAGGGCTTATATTTCAGCAAATTTAGTCTGCTTTAAATAATGTTCTCTTAGATGCGTTGTTAGTAGGTTTTGAGATATAGAGCTCCGAATGAAAAAGTAATGTGTTTTTAACGATTTGAAACAACCACCATTTTTTATTCCTACTACATATACTTGACAGACTTATCAATTTTGACTAGTAATTATACATAGTTTTCATTAAGGTAATCAATAATTGGGGTGGGATAATTGCCTTTTATTCTTATCGGCTCTTGTACTATCAGGACAAAGAACAAAAACAAGATAACAAGCAATGAATAAAAAGGTATATAGAATGATTAGAAAATAACTAACATTATGGATACATAAATAGTGTTGACAGACATGAATATCCGGCCGAATAAGTTAAAAAATGAATATTAATTCTAATTATTTCTGTTACTTCTAATACTTTAAGAGTTATTGGTAATAAACTTAAAAAATATATGGCGGTCATTATGAAAATTTTGCAATATATTCTAAGAAATGATAAACATTTCACCATAGTATGTTTCCAACATTTTTACTTAAGAATCAATCAAAAGAAATTAATTTACGCTTACTTTTAGAAACAGCTAATTTTTAACTTATTTTACTAGACTACCCTGTATCTAATCATGAAGAAATCTGTGATCTGGTTTAATTTTGTAAAACGAAAATTCTTGACCAATTAATCGATATAACGTACTTTTAAAAAAATCACAAAAATGTTAGTTGGCTCTGTATTGGATAGTATGGGATGAGGAAAACAAAGCGTAAAATGAATATAATTTCATCATAAATTCCAATTTCAATCACGAGACAATGGCTGATGGCAACAATCAGTCTCAATTTATGATAGATTTATCAAACGGCGACACAGTACTAATTACAGCTGTCGGAAAAAATGGCTCTTAATTTTGATAATGGCTCGGAGAAGGAGCACGCGATCCAGCCATTAAATAAAATATGGCATAACCAAATCTAGAGGGCGCTGTAGTCCAACATTATTCCACCGACTAAAGAGCTATCTTCTCCATCTTTTAGTTAAAAGGTAATTTTTAATGACTTTGAGCTTCGATATGTTGAAGCTCAATGCTGAATACTTTGATCAAAAACTATAACTTGGATCACATCACGTTTGTCACTTGCCACAAGTCCAAAATACCTACGAATCATGGAAAATAAGCTTCGATACTCACATGCCACATGCTTGTGTTTTCCTGTGAGTCAAACATGACAGATTTCGAGTTAGTTGACAATTACCTACTACTATTTTTGTATTGAAAAGAAACGAGATAAAGTGAAAGGAAATATAAACACCGGTTAAGAAGGTGCAAGATAATAACAAATCATAGAAATGATATTAGATAATTTTATTAAACTCAACTTTCGTTCTGGTATTTTAATAGGATAATTTAATTTAATTACCCAATGTTTCGATAAATTTATAATTGTACAAAAATAAACTTCTCAAGTTAATTGACAATATAGAGACGTGACGGCCGTGCGGGTTGGGGCGCAGGTCCCAGTGCGTTCGGTTCGGAACGTCGTGGGTTCGATTCCCACCTAGGGCTGTTAAACATTCATTTTTCGGCAGCCCTGAAGAATGAATCTTGACACTCCCACCTTGACCACTAGGCCCCCCATCAAATACCAGTACCAGTAATTGACAAGATAAGAAACAATATATTTATAACGAATCAATAGAATTTTAAAATATATAACCTTAAACAATATAAATATGTAATCGAGAGATTTAAATGGAAACTCCTCCATACAATTACAGGAGCGATCTGGGATCAGAGCCTTAACACATGGAGCAGTAGAATTAACAGTTAACTGCTTGCAGAGAATGGTCAGTTAATATCTCATTATATGGAGGCAAAGAGATTAAGGTGGAAAGGACATTTGGCTTGAAGTAACCCATCAGGACGCCTCTACGCAACAATGAATGCTAGCATAGTTGGCAAGAGACCACCTGGGAAGCTAAAAATTGACAGAATCGATATAGATGCGAAAGTGCTGGTTTTAACTGTGAAATTGTTCTCCAAACTCAAAATTATCTGTGATTCATATAAAGATCAAATAAATAATAATAAATGTGAAACTAACGATTTACGAAAGAAAGAAATATCCCAAGATTAGTAGATGCAGAGAAGGCTGGTTCGGGCGGATAAAGAACTACCTCAGAAGAGACAACAAAAAAAAAAAAATCTTATAATAGAGGTAATTATTTATTCCAAAAGTTAGGGAAATTTTTTAATTAATTAAAATACAGAGAGCAAAAACATTCATCAACAATACCAACTGAGGACAAACGTGTGGATGAAACACAAGCGCCCTTTGATTTGTACCAAAAAACCGTCACTCCACGTGTTGGCCTCAAGTTCAAGCCAACTTGTACTTGCCAGTCCAAATAGCCCTTTCACAAGCTTGCGCATGGACGAATTTTCATAATTCGGCAAGTCCAGTCAAACTATTTCTACGAAGATAAGATCTAGATTTTTTTTCGTACTTTTGTCCTTTCATGAACCTCATGGACGATCGTCACTCTATAACTAGGGTTGGCGAACATGGCGATACCTAGGGTATTTTGGTCCATCGTCGCTCGCTCGCAATGTCTGCGGTGGAATTCTCTCTACAATGGGCTTTGAAGCGATTATAGAAGACAAAACATTCAATAGTTTCAGACATATTTCATATAAATCAAAAGTTATTAATTATCCATGTTCTTTTAATTTTCCTGGATGTGAGTTTTTTTGCCCGTTATTGTCGTTGTTTTTTACGTAGGCAGATAAGCCGTATATCAGTACTTCAGTATGACATGTACTCAGTGAGCTATAGATAGATTAGCAAACAGAAAGTCATATTATTCTTTCATAATACATTTTTCTGGCCCAAAAAAAACACGCGAAAATGAATTATTGAAATCAAATTATCAGTCATACTGTGCAACTTTATAGCAACAATTTTTTCCTATTAACGAACAAATACAACCTATACATTGCAGCTGATAAATAAATTAAATTGCACTTTGAGTTAGTAAAAATTTATCTTGAAAAAGTGTCAGAAAATCGAATTTTTTAGGTAAGGGATGCACGGAACAACACTGCTGTCAAAAGTTGGGTCTGGAAATTTATTTTCTTCATGAGCCTATATCTCGAAAACTTAATTAGTGATTTAAAAAATAAAAAATAGTTTTGAATATATATATTACTTATTTACTCATACCTCGCTGGAATGCACCTGATACAGAAACACAGTTTATATAGTATCCATTTCACACCCTTTCTCTCTTACACTACGCCTATGACAAGTCGATCCCGATACACTTATAAAAAAAATTAGATCTTATAGGCAGAGAAGTTGACCACCCCTGCTATATAGACTGACTTACATAAAATAATTCTCTCCTAGAGCGAAAAATTATCAATAGATATAATTTTATACTTTATCGAAATATAGTTATCAGTTCCTTGCTACTGGGATTACTAGTACCATAGGGGAAGCAGTGAAGGGTTTGGTTAGAGCTGGATGGTTATCCATCATCATCGGAGAGCAGATGAGCAGCAGTTGTGACAGAGATGATGAAGCCGTGGCTGCAGCTTGTGCTGTATTGTCCCAGTCTATCAAATCCTATCCACCATAAATCACAGGAGTGCTGACTGGTGTCGGGCCAGCTCTCCGAGAGTTTTCGCCGAGTCATCCGAAACCAGCTGTTCTCTCCGATAGCACAAATACTCTATAATCTCTTGTAGAGACGAATTAATTGCAAACTAATTGCTTTTAATCGATTCAAACGTAAACATTTCAGCAAAAGACGCGTGTTTTCTCTTCAGGGCATCAAAATCAAAAGAGCCATTTTGTTGGACAGCTGTAAATAATGCTATGGCGCGATTTGATATATCTATCATAAATTGAGACTGATTGTTAACCTTAAAGACAAGATTTTTATACAGTAAAAAAACATAAAATTTCTCCCATACTCCATCCTTACAATTCAAAATTCTCCTACAATTCTTGATGCTCTTTATTACGTCAACAAAAAAATCCATAAAAACCTCAATACCCCCTAAGTTGTATTGTTGTTGATAGTTTTAAAGATATAGAGATCCGAATGAAAAATTACTTATTTTTAACGTTTTTAAAAACCGCCCTTTTTTAATTCCCCTGCCTATACCTGGCAGACTCGATAATTTTGACTAGTAATTATACCTTTTCATAAAATTAATCAAAAATTGGGGTGAGATAACTGCCTTTTTTTCTTCCTGTCTCTTATACTACTATTAGCTGGCCGATTGACATATCAAAGTGTGTAATATATTTTTTAGGAGTGAAACAAATTTGGTATTTTTTTGTTTTTAGCACCTTAAGAAATATTTAAATACGGAAAAATCGGAAAATATTGTAAAATTTTTGATCTCGAAAGATTCTTTTTTTGAAACCCATCTTTCGCCCTCATAAAGGATGGTAGAGATAAGCAGGATGAAAGAAAAGAAATCCAGCTTTCCAACAGTTCTATTAACGTAAGAATTGGACAAATTGCAATGAGGAGTTGTCAACGATTATAGGAACAATAGTCATTGGAAGAAAAATCAAATCCTCAGAATAAATCAAGTTGAAAAATTTCTAGTTTTAAATTTCATTGAAACATGTTATTTGGTAGTTTGGGACGGTACTAAAAGCGAATATGAAATGCCTTTTTCTAAAAAAAAAAAATGCTGACCTACTTTACCTCAAACCACTTTATGTTTTTATAATTTTTTGTAAATACAATATTGATAAAAAATAAAATTAAACTCTGTACCACTACAACCAACGAAGGGTCCAAGGTTCAGTACTGGTACTAGACCAATGGTTCTGGAAGGTGATTTGGTCAGAATCACGCTCGACCGCCAGATTTTTTATAGGTGGACCCCAAGAGGGCTTCAGAACCCACGGGGTTGACTCACAGCTAGTGTAATATAATTTCTTAAGCTGTATTATATTATATAATATAAAATACTATAATATGTAATATAATGTTCTATACTAATCTATAATTTCTTAAGCTATATTATATTGTAAATGTAATATAGCTTAAGAAATTCAGTAATAGTTTTTTCTTGTTCATCGGAAAGAGGCGAATCGATTAGTGTATACTAACCATGAAAAAAACCTATACTTTCTGAGCTACAAACCAAATTCCTTTAATTTTGTTCATAACTTTTTTCTACCATAGAATTCAAGGAATTTTAGTAGCTTTAAACCTTTCGGAAGCGAAATGGGACGTTTGAAAAAACGGCAAGTAAATCGGTCCAAAAGTTCAAAAACTTATTCTGGACAAATATTTAATTTTTCTATTTCTTAAAACAACCTGAATTTTAACTTTTAGAAAATATATAGATGGGACTACGTAGAAAGAATTTAAAAATATTCTTCCAGGCCAAATTCCCGATTTAATTTCACATAGTAGGTTCACTTAGCTGTTCGTCGATCATTTACACACGAATATACCTTTAACCATAAAATTAATTAGTCAATGTAAAAAAAGTTTATTTAAAAATGTACAGTCCATTTAACGATCTTGAATTGGAGCCTTAGAAAGAAACTCTTTATGCTTCATAATTCCCGACGAGCAAGTTTTGAAAAACAAACATTTATTTTATAAGTAAGGAGAAATAAATATTTTGGCAAATTTCATGAAATTATCTTTACTAGAAAAAAGATGATAATAAACTACTTTATGGGGCATATAGAGGAAGTGGGTAGCTCATTGGTAAGGTAATGGACTACTAACTCCAAGGACCCGGCTTCTAATCCGACTGTGACAGCTAATTATTATTTGCTACCCGTAGCCATTGAGTACAGGGTCCACCAAGCCTCATAAAGTGGGTGCTCTTAATTGGGGATAAATCTGGCGGTCTAACACGATTCTGACCAAATAACCTTCTTGCACAACCGTTGGTCTAGTAACGGTGGTATTAACTTACAAAGTACCCCTGACCCTCAATGTTTTTAATGAGCCCGATAGAACACTATATGTTCCAGATATATTTTTCAAATGCTAATATTTGCTTCTTAACAACAAGAATTTAGCATTTCGTGAATATAATTTGACACATATAAGAAATAAGATCATTATGTATTTTATAGAGTACGGTGAAACGAACTCCAAATTTAGCCCTTTTAGACATGTTGAACTTTTCTCAAGATGAATTTTCAATTTATTTTGCATAATGTCAAATTGGTACAAAAAGATTAATCTTAATACATTAAACTTAATAAGTTGTGCAAATAGATATTACTTAATTTGAATTATGTTTCTCCTTCATATAATTCATTTACTCATTAATGTCTATTTTGTTTTAGAAGTATTAGGAGAAAAAAAATCAAGTTACTGTATTGTTACATAAATACAGTTCTAAAAATCATTAAATAAATAGGAAATATAATTTAATAGGTAATGTTTTTAAGGTACTTAGTACTGATTAGAAAACTTTAATTTTGTCTTATTAAATTAACTTCTATGGATTCTTGATAACTGAAAGACATTAAAGTGTCGTATAAACCAAAGAAGTGGATGGAAAGTGGACCTCAATATGCACTACTTTATGGCAATCGAGATAAACAAGCCGTATCAGTATGAGATAACAACCAAGTCAACAAAACTATACGTTCT
>NW_027116120.1:3283-6516 GCF_000696795.3 Halyomorpha halys | reverse complement strand
GTATGAGATAACAACCAAGTCAACAAAACTATACGTTCTCCTTAGTGGAGGGGGAGGAGGATTCGAAGATGTGTAGCATAACGATCCTAGTCCAATAAAGACATCTTCATCTCGTTCGGCTTATTGCGATAGCAAACAGAACTGGGTCGATTCTTGCCTAAAAACATTTTACTACATCTGACTGAGAATCTACACACTGAAAAACAAGTGAACACTTTCCATTAGGACCTGTACAAAATAATTTTTTTTATATATTTACTGACGACTGTACAAAAAATACAGTAACTAAATATGTGGCATGTTTCAAATAATTGGGAAGGAGCCTACCCAATCAACTTCCTTTCCAACCACTGTACTTCAAACAGTAATTTAAATTAGAAGGTCCTGCGCCCATCTTCTTTTCAGACGCCTCGGAGGACTATCAAGGATTGTTAAGGCTAAAAGAGTAAGAATTAATGGCTTAAGATGGGTAAGGAGTTTTGAATGAAAAGATGCATATCTATTTCGGGCCAAATCTGCAACGAAAGGGATGTTCAGGTCTTTGTAGATGAAATTATTTGTGACGTAATAAGGAGCATCAAGGATTGGATACGGAAGGAATTCGATGGTTTCGAAGAGCCTCAGACCTCAATGTCCAAACTGGTCTCATCATCTTAGTATACAATAATTTTTTGTAGTGAAAGGGAAGTTTAGAGCGCATGTCAAGTAGGTATTGTAGTAATCGAAATCTACGAGCAGTTTCTTGTTGTTTCAATCTTGTAGAGGATCCCAAGTAAGTATCTTGTCCAGATGGAGTCCTAAGTAGCGAATCTGTTCAACAGGGGTTAGTGGACTATTTAAAAAGGATACTGCAGGTGGAATTTGTTAGGATTTATTTTGATTCTCAAGTTTCGACACCATTCTTCAATGGATGTTATATGTGTCTGTAGAATTTGTGATGCATTAGTTGGGTCGTTGTTTACAGACCGTACACATATGTCAGTGTATGTTGTTAGGACTGTGTCATGGTGGGACGGGATCAAAATTAGTGGTATATTTGCAAATATTGGTCAGATTTCAATGATTTTTTAAATTATAATTTTCGTGTTTTTGGAAATTAAATTAACTTTAAGGTTTTAATATAAAATAATAAAAGATTTTATTATATGATATGATATAAATAATTTATCATAAAATGAATAATTAATTGAAGGAATATGATACGGGTAGCGGTCAAAAAATGTATACAAAAAGAAAAAAAATATTTATTATTAACCAAATATAGCCAAGGGTATACTCAGGATCAAATCTAGGGTGAAGGGGGGGGGGGACCATAGTCAGTCAGATTGAAACATTTCAGCACGGAAATGAAACCCTTTGGGTCTTGGTTAATTGATATTATTGCAGATATCAAATTTGCTGGCACTCTTCTTATTATTAGTGTGTCCCATATCTCCTGCCTTTGGGCAGAGCCAAAAGCCGCGCTCAGATCCAGGGATTCCAAATAGACTACCTTTCCCCGGTCTCATGCTTCTTCATCCTCAATGAAAATATGTGGTCCTGGGTCTGAAAGCTCTTCTTCAATGTCTTGTTCCACAACACCCCGCAGTCGCTACTCTAATATCCTTAGAATATATTTTGTACACTACTAAGGATATGCATGTTGGGCTTTAGTTACCACATTCGCTTTGATTGCCTTTCTTGTGAATTGGGATTATGATGTTGTCTTCCCTTTCTCGTGACAGAAACCTATGGTCCCAAATCTTCTGGAACAGCATTTGAAGGCATTTAATTATTTCATTGCCACCATATTTTATAAATTCCGGAGCTGTGCCATCTGGTCCTGAAGCTTTTCCTAGCTGGATTTTGTTGGCTGCCAACTCCACCTCGTCTTCCCCGATCGCATCGTCCATATTTTCCGGATAGGTTTCCTCCACTCTACCTCTCCTTCTGCAGTTTCTGTAGTTGTGGTGAAGAGGTTCTTCCATACTAAATTTCCTCTGTAAGAACTGCCTCCAGACCTCCATCATTTCCTTTTTTTCGGTCACCAACTTCCCATGCATGTCTTTAACGTTCCTGACCAGTTTTGACCTCTTACCCTTCAATGATTTCGTACTATGCCAGAACTTCCTAATATTTTCTTTTTCAGAAGTTCAAACTTCTCCCAAATCCTCGTCTAGTTTAATTATTCTTTTAGTTTCACTTCGGTTTCTGACATATTCATGCCAATGAGTAGGTAATTTCTGTTGTAATTTTTCCAGGACTCCTTTTTGAGCTTGACACTACTTTTGACACGTACTCAGAATACAGTTGTTGGTTACATTCCAGATATTCTCCAGCGTACTCTCGCCGTTTACTGCTTGGAGGCGACTTTCGAGCAGTGAACGGTATTCTTCTGGTTTATTTTCCATTTTCAGCTCGCTAACATCAATCCGATCATAACATTTGCTGAATCTTTTTCTTGGTTTGATTATTTTTGTATCCCCTATAAGTATTTTGTGGTCTGTGCTTAGTTTTGCTCCTTAGGACCTTTATATCCGTGAATAGCCTTCTTAGGTCCCGATAGATTATCAATGATGCTCTTCCTCATGGTTCGTTCTCCTCTACCCTCAAAGGTGATCTTGCGGATCGTTTTATGATTAACCAAGAGTTGCCTATGAGCATATTATTTTTTATGAAGAGTTCTATGAGTCTTTACTATTAAGCATACTTTCTCCTCCCCACGGACCCATCACTCCATGCTCATTCAAATTATAGTTTCCAGTCTTAGCATTAAGATCCGCGCTTATCATTATCATTCTGCCTTTGTTCCTAGCATCATCTACTGTCCTTTGGAGATCTTTATAGAACTGAACATTGTCGAAGGCTGCTGCGTCTTCTCATATTCTCTGTGTGTTTATTTTAATGTTATGTCACTTCTTACAATGTTTGTATCTTGTTTTCATTTAGCCCTGACGAAGCCCTGCGAATTGGGGCGAAACATTGGTTAACAATAAATAGCTGTATCTACTATTTTGGTACCTTTATTCACCGCCACTCTATCTAAAATAAAATTCATTTAGTTTATAGTTTTGTAAAAGTATTTAACTCTGTTCTCCTTACGATACAATACATCTCTTACGTCACCACAATTCTAAATAGGCAATATGATTTTTATATAGCTTTATTTAGAGGAAAGGTGATTGGGGTTCGGTTAGTGAACAATATTAATCATAACCAAAATTACAAATATTTAATTACCTTTGTATTTTTTT
>NW_027116120.1:0-3233 GCF_000696795.3 Halyomorpha halys | reverse complement strand
GTATGAGATAACAACCAAGTCAACAAAACTATACGTTCTCCTTAGTGGAGGGGGAGGAGGATTCGAAGATGTGTAGCATAACGATCCTAGTCCAATAAAGACATCTTCATCTCGTTCGGCTTATTGCGATAGCAAACAGAACTGGGTCGATTCTTGCCTAAAAACATTTTACTACATCTGACTGAGAATCTACACACTGAAAAACAAGTGAACACTTTCCATTAGGACCTGTACAAAATAATTTTTTTTATATATTTACTGACGACTGTACAAAAAATACAGTAACTAAATATGTGGCATGTTTCAAATAATTGGGAAGGAGCCTACCCAATCAACTTCCTTTCCAACCACTGTACTTCAAACAGAAATTTAAATTAGAAGGTCCTGCGCCCATCTTCTTTTCAGACGCCTCGGAGGACTATCAAGGATTGTTAAGGCTAAAAGAGTAAGAATTAATGGCTTAAGATGGGTAAGGAGTTTTGAATGAAAAGATGCATATCTATTTCGGGCCAAATCTGCAACGAAAGGGATGTTCAGGTCTTTGTAGATGAAATTATTTGTGACGTAATAAGGAGCATCAAGGATTGGATACGGAAGGAATTCGATGGTTTCGAAGAGCCTCAGACCTCAATGTCCAAACTGGTCTCATCATCTTAGTATACAATAATTTTTTGTAGTGAAAGGGAAGTTTAGAGCGCATGTCAAGTAGGTATTGTAGTAATCGAAATCTACGAGCAGTTTCTTGTTGTTTCAATCTTGTAGAGGATCCCAAGTAAGTATCTTGTCCAGATGGAGTCCTAAGTAGCGAATCTGTTCAACAGGGGTTAGTGGACTATTTAAAAAGGATACTGCAGGTGGAATTTGTTAGGATTTATTTTGATTCTCAAGTTTCGACACCATTCTTCAATGGATGTTATATGTGTCTGTAGAATTTGTGATGCATTAGTTGGGTCGTTGTTTACAGACCGTACACATATGTCAGTGTATGTTGTTAGGACTGTGTCATGGTGGGACGGGATCAAAATTAGTGGTATATTTGCAAATATTGGTCAGATTTCAATGATTTTTTAAATTATAATTTTCGTGTTTTTGGAAATTAAATTAACTTTAAGGTTTTAATATAAAATAATAAAAGATTTTATTATATGATATGATATAAATAATTTATCATAAAATGAATAATTAATTGAAGGAATATGATACGGGTAGCGGTCAAAAAATGTATACAAAAAGAAAAAAAATATTTATTATTAACCAAATATAGCCAAGGGTATACTCAGGATCAAATCTAGGGTGAAGGGGGGGGGGGACCATAGTCAGTCAGATTGAAACATTTCAGCACGGAAATGAAACCCTTTGGGTCTTGGTTAATTGATATTATTGCAGATATCAAATTTGCTGGCACTCTTCTTATTATTAGTGTGTCCCATATCTCCTGCCTTTGGGCAGAGCCAAAAGCCGCGCTCAGATCCAGGGATTCCAAATAGACTACCTTTCCCCGGTCTCATGCTTCTTCATCCTCAATGAAAATATGTGGTCCTGGGTCTGAAAGCTCTTCTTCAATGTCTTGTTCCACAACACCCCGCAGTCGCTACTCTAATATCCTTAGAATATATTTTGTACACTACTAAGGATATGCATGTTGGGCTTTAGTTACCACATTCGCTTTGATTGCCTTTCTTGTGAATTGGGATTATGATGTTGTCTTCCCTTTCTCGTGACAGAAACCTATGGTCCCAAATCTTCTGGAACAGCATTTGAAGGCATTTAATTATTTCATTGCCACCATATTTTATAAATTCCGGAGCTGTGCCATCTGGTCCTGAAGCTTTTCCTAGCTGGATTTTGTTGGCTGCCAACTCCACCTCGTCTTCCCCGATCGCATCGTCCATATCTTCAGGATAGGTGTCCTCCACTCTACCTCTCCTTCTGCAGTTTCTGTAGTTATGGTGAAGACGTTCTTCCATACTAAATTTCCTCTGTAAGAACTGCCTCCAGACCTCCAGCACATCCTTTTTTTCGGTCACCAACTTCCCATGCATGTCTTTAACGTCCCTGACCAGTTTTGACCTCTTACCCTTCAATGATTTCGTACTATGCCAGAACTTCCTAATATTTTCTTTTTCAGAAGTTCAAACTTCTCCCAAATCCTCGTCTAGTTTAATTATTCTTTTAGTTTCACTTCGGTTTCTGACATATTCATGCCAATGAGTAGGTAATTTCTGTTGTAATTTTTCCAGGACTCCTTTTTGAGCTTGACACTACTTTTGACACGTACTCAGAATACAGTTGTTGGTTACATTCCAGATATTCTCCAGCGTACTCTCGCCGTTTACTGCTTGGAGGCGACTTTCGAGCAGTGAACGGTATTCTTCTGGTTTATTTTCCATTTTCAGCTCGCTAACATCAATCCGATCATAACATTTGCTGAATCTTTTTCTTGGTTTGATTATTTTTGTATCCCCTATAAGTATTTTGTGGTCTGTGCTTAGTTTTGCTCCTTAGGACCTTTATATCCGTGAATAGCCTTCTTAGGTCCCGATAGATTATCAATGATGCTCTTCCTCATGGTTCGTTCTCCTCTACCCTCAAAGGTGATCTTGCGGATCGTTTTATGATTAACCAAGAGTTGCCTATGAGCATATTATTTTTTATGAAGAGTTCTATGAGTCTTTACTATTAAGCATACTTTCTCCTCCCCACGGACCCATCACTCCATGCTCATTCAAATTATAGTTTCCAGTCTTAGCATTAAGATCCGCGCTTATCATTATCATTCTGCCTTTGTTCCTAGCATCATCTACTGTCCTTTGGAGATCTTTATAGAACTGAACATTGTCGAAGGCTGCTGCGTCTTCTCATATTCTCTGTGTGTTTATTTTAATGTTATGTCACTTCTTACAATGTTTGTATCTTGTTTTCATTTAGCCCTGACGAAGCCCTGCGAATTGGGGCGAAACATTGGTTAACAATAAATAGCTGTATCTACTATTTTGGTACCTTTATTCACCGCCACTCTATCTAAAATAAAATTCATTTAGTTTATAGTTTTGTAAAAGTATTTAACTCTGTTCTCCTTACGATACAATACATCTCTTACGTCACCACAATTCTAAATAGGCAATATGATTTTTATATAGCTTTATTTAGAGGAAAGGTGATTGGGGTTCGGTTAGTGAACAATATTAATCATAACCAAAATTACAAATATTTAATTACCTTTGTATTTTTTT
>NW_027116119.1:21175-21657 GCF_000696795.3 Halyomorpha halys | reverse complement strand
AGTTTAATTTATAGCTTGGTGACCTTAGAAGTTGACCCTCCTAACGGTGTAAATTAAATTACATTAAATCATATTTAGTGTGCCGTAAATTGAGGCAATGTTATGCTACATTTTGCAGCATTCCATATATATATTTCAACATTTTCAGATGGATTGGTACACATTTCATCCTTCTATTTCAAAGCGGAAAAAAATTGTAACTGGTTGGGTTTGGTAGGAGTGATTTATTATTCATGGCACAATCTCGCCCCACCGATTAAGGTACTACTAGAACTTTTTTTTTTTTACTTTTATCGTGAAACTGCACGTCGATTTCCACTATTACAGCACTCACTAGCCAAACGGTCTCAACTTCTAACACATTACATAAGGCTGATCTACATGACAGTAATAAGGCCAATCTGGACATATGGAGTTGAGCTTTGGGGCTCCACTAAACCTTCAAATTCCTCTCGTATTCAATCCTTACAATCCAAAATCCT
>NW_027116119.1:13177-15620 GCF_000696795.3 Halyomorpha halys | reverse complement strand
GATTATCAAAACTTTTCACAACCAGTTGTTAAAACAGTGAATTGCTAAAAAAAATTGTAAACGTCTAGATAAGAATACACATTTATTAGAAGAGTGTCATAACTCTTGTCGATTTGATATTTTCTGAATTCCGTGCCAGTCAATTTATCGCCATACTTGGCACAATCTCACCTCATTTTACGCTGCAACTGTTAAATTACATTTAAAGAAGCCGTCTAAACTATCTAGGATATACTCTAAGAGCTTATGTACAAATTTTACTTAATGAAATTATACTAAAACGTTTAAGAAATGTTTCTTATATTGATATTTCCAAAAAGTTTCTCATTTTGTTTCTTTCCCTTCACACTAACTGTCTCTGTGTAAACTTATGTTTTCTTATCTTCCTTTCGCTTCATACAATTTTATTTTTATTTTCTCAACTTTATTAAGTAAGTGTGACTAAGGATATTAAAGCTATCTTAGCATTATCATTATTTTATGGTAAAATATTAGCGTTCCTCTTACCAAAGGTGGGCCTATCGAGAACCAGGTGAGACCTGTGTACCCGAAGAAAGCTCCAATGACGTACTGGTAGAGTACACCGAGGTACCACATTCCCTGGAAGACTGAGGACAGTGCTCCTCTTCTTGAAGGACCGGAGATCTCTGCGATGTACATCGGGAGTATTGTGTACTGCACCGACATTGCCATACCTGCAACATCGTGAAGTTACCATAGGAACTATAGTATAAATCAGTTTATTATGATATAAGAACTTAGGTATAAAATGTAATTCAATAAAATTACTATAACAATTCTATTACTCCAAGCTTGGTAAGTCGACATATTTGATAACTCAAATATTAGATTGGTGCATTTGAAATGTCGGATTTTTTTATACATGCAAATATTTCTCTTCCTGTTTTCGTTATGCTTTTATTTTTTCGTTCTGTCCATCGCCAGGGTCACATTTAACAAAGGTGATTTTATCAAAACTGTTCCTTTTTATTATTAGTTTTGAATTTTCTACCGATATGAATTCCACCGATATTCCTGTATTTTTTTTGTATGAGTATAAACTTGGCAAAAGCTGCACGCAATATAAAGCAGGCGTTTGGGGAGAATAGTGTTAAAGATCAAAAAATGAAGATGAATGATTCTGTTAAGAATTTGAAAAATTTCGGTCGGGTGATTTTTCACTACAAAACGAACCGCGAGGAAGACCCAAAACGACGGCATATCTCACACAGGACAATTGCAAAATTATTTGAATTAAAATTTGAAGTTTTGCAACAGGCAGCCTATTCACCGGATCTCTGCCCAGCCGACTTTCATTCTTTTCTAAACATTTGGTTCTGTTATTACGGGCTAAACTATATAAAAACAGCTTGAGAAATTCGCCATCTGAATTTATTGATTCTAAAGATCAGAATTTTTTCAGGACAAGACAATGCTTTAAAGTCTCGCTGGAGAAAACCCCACAACAATATCAAAACTTTTTCACTTTTTAAAAATAATTAATATCTATGATCACATATAGTCTAACTCTAATTCCAGTATGTATAAATGAATGCATAATTTAATATAGTAATTTACTCACAACATCAATTCTAACTGTTACTTTATAAAATGTAAATTGTAATTGTTAATATGTAATTGTAATTTTTTTTTAATATTTATTTATTGCTATTCACAACTGTACATTATAATACATTTAGTAAATCTGATCTAAATTAAATTGGAGTGTTACAGGCGTGTAGAGAAACTACCCGTTGGTAGCACTCTAATGTAATTCTAATTTTAATTGTAAATTTGCAACTTTCTCACTTTGTATTTGTAACTTTGTGAACATTTCAATTGTAATCCACTTTGTAAATCCAGTGTTAAAGGATTTAGTGGTCGAAACGCTTAAATAAAAAAAATAAATAAATAAATATAAAAAAGTCCCGCGTGGAAAAGTGTATTGAAGCGAATGGAACATATTTTGATTAAATAAACAGCTTGTGCAAAAAGATATGCAGTTTTATATATTCACCTAAAATCCGACATTTCGTATGCACAAACCTAATAGTATAAGACCCCAAGAGGAGAAACAAATCAGGTATTTCACCCCAATTTTCGATTAATTCAATGAAAAATAAGCCCATTTACATGTTAAAATTTTTGGGTCTGCCAGGTATAGGTAGGGGGAATAAAAAATGGTAGGAGCTGGAAAAGGTAAAAAAAGTACAGCAAATTTGTTAAAATATGAACCATAGTAGAGCAGTTTACGTTCGATAGCTCCAAAGATACAGTTTTTAAAAGCAACAATTCATGAAATATCAATGAAAAAAAAATTTTTTTTAATAATAATTTATTTATTGTTATTTACAACTGTATACACATATATACAACAAGTAAATTTGCTGTAGGTGACATAATGACACGATACAAACATGTGGAGAATCTACCCACTGATAGA
>NW_027116119.1:11139-11546 GCF_000696795.3 Halyomorpha halys | reverse complement strand
CTCTAGTCACATTTACACTCTAATATACAATATTATACATGGTGAGTATAGTGTTAGGATGGGTAGAGATGTCAGCTGTGAAAACACAATGAAAAATAAATAGTTAGTTTATGGTGAGAAAATGTCTCAGAAACCTTGAAACGTACGAATACCTATTACCATTCAAATTAAATCTAGTTTAATGTACTATAAAGCAGTTTATGATGTTTATCTTCATGAGCTCCGAATATTCTTAGCTGTAGAGCTTCGAACTGAAGGTGCATTTACGATGCTTTTCTTCAAAGAGATCTTATTACATATCTTGTTTGTATAATGGGTCATTCATTCTGCTGTTACTTCCGATTTAGAGATTTAGAAAATAATGGAGTTTTTCTGAGCCTTTCTTACAAGAAAAAAAATTAAACAAC
>NW_027116119.1:9679-10788 GCF_000696795.3 Halyomorpha halys | reverse complement strand
CGAATACTTTTTTATTCGTCATTATTTTACACGAATAATCAATTATTCGTACAAAAACATATGATTGACCATTCGAATACTTTTTCATTCGTCATTATTTTACACGAATAATCAATTATTCGTACAAAAACATATGATTAACCATCCGAATACTTTTTCATGCGTCCATTTTTCAGAAAAATAATCTCTTATTCGAAAAAATTAAATGATTAACCATCCGTATTTGTATAAAGACGGCATTTTTTGTCTTACAGCTATACATAGATATATTTTATGATCGCGTATAGATTGATTTTAACTTTTCTGATTTCTAACATATAAGGTCCATTTTTATGTTATACGATATGTAGAATATGAAGATACTATCGATTTGATTTCGCGTATCGATTTATTTTAACTTTTTTGATTTCTAACATATAAGGGTCCATTTCTATGTTTTGGGATATGTAGAATATGAAAGTACTATCGATTTATTTTAACTTTTCTGATTTCTAACATGTTAGGGCCTCTTTATGTTTTGAGGTATGCAGAATTTGAAAATGCTATCGATTTTAAGACCAAGTATCGATTAATTTTAACTTTATTTACTTCTAACATGTTATGGTCCTTTTATATGTTATAAGATATGCAGAATATGAAAATGCTGTCGATTTAACTTTTCTGATTTCTTATTTTAGTTAAAATAAATCGATACGCGATACTAAAATCGATATTATTTTCAAATTCTGCATTCCTCAAAACGTATAAAGGGCCGTAACAAGTTAGAAATCAAAAAACTTAAAATAAATCGATACGTGATGTTAAAATCGATATCATTTTCATTTTCTGCATATCCGAAAACCTAAAACTTGGCCCATATGTGTTAGAAATAAAAACAAATAAAATAAATCGATATGGGATCTAAAAATCTATAGCATTTTTATTTTGTTCTCGTCTAAATATGTGAAATGGGACCTTAATACATTAGAAATTGAAGGTGGTTAAAAAAATAAGTGAATTAAAAAAAAAAAATCAAATTGTTATTCGAATATGTATTCGACTAATTTTTTATTCGATTGAAATAGTTTTTAAATATTCGAATAAAAAAGTATTCCCATTGTTTAGACGTA
>NW_027116119.1:9263-9569 GCF_000696795.3 Halyomorpha halys | reverse complement strand
GTATAGATTGATTTTAACTTTTCTGATTTCTAACATATAAGGTCCATTTTTATGTTATACGATATGTAGAATATGAAGATACTATCGATTTGATTATCGCGTATCGATTTATTTTAACTTTTTTTGATTTCTAACATATAAGGGTCCATTTTTATGTTTTGGGATATGTAGAATATGAAAGTACTAACGATTTATTTTAACTTTTCTGATTTCTAACATCTTAGGGCCTCTTTATGTTTTGAGATATGCAGAATTTGAAAATGCTATCGATTTTAAGACCAAGTATCGATTAATTTTAACTTTATT
>NW_027116119.1:8666-9007 GCF_000696795.3 Halyomorpha halys | reverse complement strand
TGAGCAAGTGCTCTAAAGCGGGAAACACTCAACTTCAATGGAGAATCTGACCATTGCCAGAACTCCAATTGTCCATTTTTATTTCACACTAAGTCAACCTTCTAGGTGGGCTGTAGGGATGGGTGGAACTAGATAAGGTTTGAACCAAAGGATTAGAATGGTTGAAAAGGTTTATATGGAATTTTGAGAATTTGGTTGGTATGAGGTCAAGGACAAAAGTTTTTTAGGTATAGATTTCTCAAAAATAAATTCACTAACTTCTGATTTTTCAGTGCATTTTTTTTATGAAATGTTGCTTTTTGTTTCGCTAATGTTCGATAAGGTGTTTTGGTAGTTTAAAA
>NW_027116119.1:6736-7284 GCF_000696795.3 Halyomorpha halys | reverse complement strand
TGGCAAGTGAATAAAACATAAACATTTTGGCAGTTTAGAAGAGCTCAGCTTTGTCTGTTATTTACATAATATTTATTTGAGTCCAGATAGTACAAGAGCCCAAGAGGAGAAAAAAAAAACCCAGTTATTTCACTCCAATTATTAATTACTTTAATGCTTTTTTAAAACCTTAAAAAATTTTCATTCACATCTCTATATCTTTAAAATTGCCAATAATACTAGAAAAACAAAGAAAATATCATTTAAAGAACAGTAAATTTGCTAAATTCTGAGCCTTAGTAAAGCTATTTACGTTTTATTGTTTCCGAGATATAGTTTTTTCAATTGCAACATTTCAGAACAGAATAGCGAAAAAATCACTAAAAACATATATAAACCATTAGACATACAAATGCCAGTACTCACATTAAAGCTCATTTAATGTACTATAAAGTATTATATGACGTTTATATTCGTATGAATAGTAGTTTTTACGATATTTTCAAAACTTTTATCCGAACAACTAGAAATTAATATTTTGTGGATTTATTTTGGAAAATATCCTAAAA
>NW_027116119.1:1350-5191 GCF_000696795.3 Halyomorpha halys | reverse complement strand
GGGTTTCGAAAAATGTTATAAATAAAATAACATAATGATAAAATAATATAGTCTCTAGTCACATTTACACTCTAATATACAATATTTACACAATCGACCTGAGGATCCCTGAGCCCACTCTATCTCCCACGTGTGAGGGGTAGAGCAGAGCTCAAGAGATCCCAGCGCATCCCTCTCGCCGCATCACTGGTAGTGAGCCAGTGGAGACTGAGCAAGTGCTCTAAAGCGGGAAACACTCAACTTCAATGGAGAATCTGACCATTGCCAGAACTCCAATTGTCCATTTTTATTTCACACTAAGTCTGAAATAAGCAAGCCACTGCCGTTTCAACCTTCTAGGTGGGCTGTAGGGATGGGTGGAACTAGATAAGGTTCGAACCAAAGGATTAGGATGGTTGAAAAGGTTTATATGGAATTTTGGGAATTTGGTTAGTATGAGGTCAAGGACAAAAGTTTTTAAGGTATAGATTTCTCAAAAATAAATTCATCCAAATTCACTAACTTCTGATTTTTCAGTGCATTTTTTTTATGAAATGTTGCTTTTTGTTTCGCTAATGTTCGATAAGGTGTTTTGGTAGTTTAAAAAAATTAAAAAGTTTTTTTGCTATTCTGTAGACTCATTTTTACAAGTAACTATATATATTTTTCATTAAATTAATAAAAAAAAAGTGGTGAAATAACCTTTTTTTATTTTGTTAAAATGGTAAAACATAATATAAATTAACCTTGTTTTTAATAATAAAAAAAAATTTATTCAATTATTCGGTAATATCTTTCATTCAAAGAATTTCAGTTTATTTATTTTACAATTTACATCCCATTTTTTGGAACATATTTTAAAAGACAATTCATTGTCTCAGTTTAAGTTTAGCCACTTTACAATTGTGCTAATGCTTCTTCGAAGTTTATGTACGAATTTAAAAGAAATTGAACCGGTTCTGCAATATTATTGGGACCAGTAAAATAAACATTTCACACCACCAACCAGTATTGTAAACATTCTACCAACTAAGTCAACTACAGTTGTTCCGGTAGTGCATAAACGCATTGCATTATTCGATGCCTAAACAACAGAACGGGTACCTTGTTGACAATATCTGTTGTTGGTTGGTTTCAGGAAACACCAGCACTCCCAGCGTTCATAAATAGATTAGAACTTCGGGGCTAAATGGATCGATTTTAAAAACTTCATGGCAAGTGAATAAAACATAAACATTTTGGCAGTTTAGAAGAGCTCAGCTTTGTCTGTTATTTACATAATATTTATTTGAGTCCAGATAGTACAAGAGCCCAAGAGGAGAAAAAAAAAACCCAGTTATTTCACTCCAATTATTAATTACTTTAATGCTTTTTTAAAACCTTAAAAAATTTTCATTCACATCTCTATATCTTTAAAATTGCCAATAATACTAGAAAAACAAAGAAAATATCATTTAAAGAACAGTAAATTTGCTAAATTCTGAGCCTTAGTAAAGCTATTTACGTTTTATTGTTTCCGAGATATAATAGTTTTTTCAATTGCAACATTTCAGAACAGAATAGCGAAAAAATCACTAAAAACATATATAAACCATTAGACATACAAATGCCAGTACTCACATTAAAGCTCATTTAATGTACTATAAAGTATTATATGACGTTTATATTCGTATGAATAGTAGTTTTTACGATATTTTCAAAACTTTTATCCGAACAACTAGAAATTAATATTTTGTGGATTTATTTTGGAAAATATCCTAAAAACCACTAATCCCTCGGGGATAAACGGTATTCTTGTTGGAGTAGTAGTTTTCATTATATTCGACCAAATAGATTCACAAAATGTTGTTTTCTAATTGTTTTGATAAAAAAGTTGATATATGGAAAAATATATGTCAGGAATAGGTTTTTTGTTTGCCTTCAATTTAAGGTCGTTTCTACTTACTATAATGTAGTTTATAAAGTTTATCTTTGTAGGAGTAGTGGTTTTTATAATATTTTCCAAAATAAATTCACAAAATGTTATTTTCTAGTTGTTCGGACATAATTTTTGAAAATATAATAAAAACTACTCCTACGAAGATAAACGTCATATACTACTTTATAGTACAATTAACTGGCTTTAATTTGAGTGGTAGCAGACATCTGTACGTCTTATGATTCTGAGATATATTTTTTCATAAATTAAAATTTTTGTTCAAACTAGAAATCAACATTGTGTGAATTTATTTAATGAAATATCAAAATAATAACTAAAAACTACTACATTAAAAGTACTACTAATGTAATAATTATAAACAACCTTTTTACTGCATTAAACTAGCTTTAATTTGAGTGCTCAAAGACATCTGTACGTCCAAAATATAGTTTTACCAAAATAAATTGACTAAGAACTTATTTTTTTGCAATTCTGTTATGGAATGTTGCAATTTAAAAAGCTATACTTCGGAAACTATTGAACACAAATAAGTCTTAATAGAGCTGTTTTAGAAAATGTATTCTACTCTAAATGATGTTCGGTTAGGTTTTCTAGTGTTTTTGGTAGTTTTAAAGATATATAGTATGAAAAATTATTTTTTTTTTAAAGTTTTGAAACAGCCGCAGTTCCTCCCCCCCCCCCTACGTATACTTGGCAGACTCATCAATTTTGACTACTAATTATAGTCTTCATTAAACTAATAAAAAATTGGAGTGTAATAACTTCTTTTTTTTCACCTCGGCTCTTGTACTATGATAATGCCTCAAACGATGAAAAGTTGACTGGTTAATTATTTACTGATGTTAACCGCTTTAAGTAATTCTTCAGTCACTGTTCGGAATAGTTACATACTCGCTATAATCTCATAAACAGTTAAAAAAATTTACCAATATTTTTTTCACTATGATTTATTTATGTCTTGAAATAAATACGGATAAAAAAAAATGCATGGTTAACAGCAGAAACGCAAACAATTTCAGTGATATAGATATTGGAGGAAATACGGTTGAATAGAAAGATAGATTTAAGTATTTAGGTTCTACGGTAACTAGAAAAAACAAAATTGATGAGGAAATAAAAGCGAGGTTGATGGCGGGAAATGCTTGTTATTTTTCAAAAAATTGAAAATTAGAATTTACAAAACTATTATCCTTCCTACTTATCTTTATGGACGGGGAACGTGGTCTCTTACACTAAGGGATGAACAGCGTCTTGAGGTTTTCGAAAATAAAGTATTACGGAAAATATTCGGACCGAAAAAGGATGAATTAACGGGAGAATTTAGAAGATTACACAACGCTGAATTAAGGGACCTACACCCCGTAAATATAATTCAAGTTATAGCATTGCGGTGTATAAGATGGGCAAGTAAGGTTGTAGGGCTTAGTAATAAGCGGATCCCTAAAATGTTAATAAACACTAAACCAACGGGTACAGCCCGAGGGATAGACCAAAACGTAGATGGGAGGATTGTGTTAAAACTGATTAGAGGAATTGGGTTTGGAGGGGCATCACTGGAAGGATGTATGCAGAGAGCGTTTGGTGGTATCGGCATCGAACCTTCGGGTTTGTTAGGCCTTTATCATTATTATTATTATGATTTATTTATATTTAATTGATTTAATCATTTAATGAATTATTTAATTTAATATTATATTTAAGATTTTAAAAAAATAATAAAAGTAAACGAACTAGGAGTTCTGCAATTGATCAATATATTATTCACACAAATTAATGTAATAGCCAATAAGACAAATTGTAGGTTTAGTACAAAGAAACTTTATATTTCTACTGAACTATAAAGGAATGATTAATTATTTTACTAAAGCAAATACATTAAACGGAACAAAATATAACAGAGATAAAATATTTCTTTTAATAGTA
>NW_027116119.1:0-1054 GCF_000696795.3 Halyomorpha halys | reverse complement strand
AATAGTGACTGTGATAAATGATTTTAATTTTGGTTTTAAGTGAATATTGACTAATTAGAAATTGTTGTTTTGACCTGGGCAGAATAGCCTGCATGAAGTTAGAGTTTTTAAATTATATAATTCCAAAATTGTATGACGTAGATTGTCCCTGAGGATGGCCGGATTGGCCGAAACGTCGGACTTAAAAATAAAATGTTTTGAGACTAAAATGGATAGAAATTAAATTATTTATTTAAAAAATAAATATTTAAGATTTAAAAAAAAATTAAACCAACTTGAAGTTCTGTAATTGATATAAATATATTATTCACACAAATTAATGTAATAGTCAATAAGACAAATTATATATGAGATCTGTAGGATTAGTACAAAGAAACTTAATATTTCTACTGAACTATAAAGGAATGATTAATTATTTTACTAAAGCAAATACATTAAACGGAACAAAATATAACAGAGATAAAATATTTCTTTTAATAGTACAATACTAAGTACTTACCCTGTACGATCCTCATGAAGTATAAGCTAGGTACCGTCCTGACGAACTGTACTAAGAGCCAGGACAGGACGTAGAGCGGCGCGGCGAAGAGGAGGCATGGCTTCCTGCCCCACTTGTCGACCAGGATGCCCGCAGGGATGGGAGTGAAGAGGTTGCCGATCTCGATGAGCGACACCACCCAGGAGGACTGGTCCGCTGTCATCGGAACCTCAGACTGTGGGGACTGCAACTGTTTGAGGAGTGGCGTCACCCAGGTGAAGCTGGCTCCGGAGCAGAACAGAGATAGGCCACCTGTGGAACAGGTTCAATCAGTCGACAAGTAAAAAATACAGTGTAATCTAGGTGCTAAAGGGTGCTAGGATTACAGAGAGGATTACGAAAAATGGTGTAAACAAATTTAACAACAGGAATGTACTAGTTTCATTTATTTAAAGTTTTTCACATATTTAAGGGAAATTTTACAGTTGGAAGTTTAAAAAATAATTAATCCTTTTTAAATAAGTCGGTTGTTATTTTTTTACATCCTCAGTAAGTCAAAGTGATGATTTTTTTTTT
>NW_027116118.1:3845-4820 GCF_000696795.3 Halyomorpha halys | reverse complement strand
CGAGCAGTTTCTTGTCGTTTCAGTCTTGTGTGTGGATTCCAAGTAAGTCTCTTGTCAAGATGGAGTCCTAAGTATCGAATCTGCTCAATAGGCGTTAGTGGTGTATTTAGAAAGGATACTGTAGGACAGGAGGGCAGAGGTTTACGACGGAGAGTAAAGGTGATCTGGTGGGATTTGTCGGGATTAATTTTATTCTTTAATAGATGTTATGTGTTCCTGTAGTGTTTGTGGTGCATTAGTTGGGTCGTTGTTTACAGAAAGTATACAAGAGTTTAAAACTAAATTCGTCATATCAATTTACTTCATAGTGATGCTTAGTATATTTCCACTAGTCTTATGAAACATATAATATAAGTTTCTCTCTTTTAGGAAAAATACAACTTTTCAATTCACTTTTTGACTGAGCATATTTAATTTTTATACCTAAATCAAAAACCTGATTAAAAGTTGTATTTTTTAAAAAGAGAAAACGTTTTATTTTGTTTTTCATAAATCTAGTGGATATGCACTAAGCACCACTGAGAAGTAAGCCATCGATATGTTTGCCCAGTAAACTCGACACAGGGCTGATTCTATTTGAAGAACGGATTAGGTTTCAACAATCTGTGTATTAGTGATTATATATTGGTCCTCCGCAATATTTAACTATCAATTATTGTTTATCTTTTATTATCTATGATAATATTATTATCATAAATAAGTAAAGATTTGTGGAGTAAATATTAATTTTTTTAAAATATTTATTTATTGCTATTTACAACTGTACATTATAATACATTTAGTAAATCAGATCTAAGTTAAATTAGAGCGTTACAGGCGTGTAGAGAAACTACCCTTTGGTACCCATCTAATGACGTTTTACATTAGCTGGTTTCTTGGTCATCATCTTTTCAGGCGCCTCGGAGGATTGTCAGGAATGGAAGAGGATGCAAGACTAGAAACTAAGGGGTTTGAGTGGTTAGAGAGTTTATAATG
>NW_027116118.1:0-540 GCF_000696795.3 Halyomorpha halys | reverse complement strand
AAGACTTGAATAAGCCCGAACCTATCCGTGTGTGAGAGTCGAACCACTAAAATTACCTCTCTAGACCTTTTTCTTCCTATCAACGGGACTGTAGTTAGCCATTACATTATGGAGGAAATTGCCTTATCATGTTTATCATCTTCATAAAGACCTTAATGTTCCCTATGTAACCGATCAAGTCCGAACCAGAATATCACTCCTTCTATTATAAACTCCCAAACCACACAAAACCCCTAGTTTCTAACCTTGTATACTCTTACATTCCTGACAATTCTCAGAGTAGCGTGAAAAGAAGATGGCCACGAGACCAGCTAATGTAAAATGTCATTAGAGTGCTACCACTGGGTACGCGCCTGTTACACTACATTTTAACTAAGACCATATTTACTGAATGTATTATGTAATATACAGATGTAAATTTCAATAAAGATATTAAAAAAAAAATTGTGTTTCTTCCATGCTAGTCACACTTTCTAGCCCTCTCTTGCGCTCTTAACTTCCGAAGGACAACTGTACCGAACTCCTTCGTCACAGCCCAAT
>NW_027116117.1:174412-175155 GCF_000696795.3 Halyomorpha halys | reverse complement strand
CTCCGTCGATACATATAGGGACTCTGTCGAGCTATATGTCCCTCTGTCCCACATTCAAAACATCGGGTGCGGGGACATTGTGCTACCAGGTGTCCAGTTTTACCACACCCATGGCACTTGCGGTCCTCCCGCCGACTATTGTTTCTGGGTTTAACTAGGCTTCTTCTATTTTCTTGGTCCATAGCTTTCTCTCTTTTACCATTCCCATGTTCTCTCCTTCTCCAAGGGTTGGGCATGTTTCTTGGCCGTTGGTATTCTATCCGAGTCCACCCTGGTTCTTCTACTTCCATTCGGGCCTCTACCTCTCTAGCGCTCGTTTCTATGAGATCTTGGGCTATTTCCACAAACGAGCGCTCTCTCGGAAATCCTTCCTTCTTCCCTAGCTCTTTTGCCGACTGTATCTTTAGCACCAAGGATAAGAATAGCATCCGGCCCTGTACTTCGATCGTCTCCAACATCACGCTGAATTTGTCTTGAATTCTGTTATAGCGTGCTAGGAGGTCTGCGGCATACTGACCATTAGACTGTCTCGGTTTTTTAGTTTCTCTGAACCTCATGAATATATCTTCCTCTGGGGCCCAACGTCCTCCTCCAAACGCCTTCTTTAATCTTTCCTTGATAAGTCTCCAAGGGGTCTCTTCGTCAGCCTGGATCTGATTAAGAATACTTCTTTTTACACGGCAGACTACCGCTGCTTTCAGTGCTTTTGCATCCTCGCTGTCTAGCAGATCCTCCGACATCTT
>NW_027116117.1:162669-173499 GCF_000696795.3 Halyomorpha halys | reverse complement strand
ATTTTTTTTTCATTTCTTTAAATAATTTTTACGATATTTTTTTAATGTATAAATTTACTCACTCATCGCCAACGAACAGAGTCCTTTGATGATCTAATCCTAGGGACTTCATATACTCGGTGAAGTATTCGCCGCCTTTTCCTACACAAATTGTTTCCTTTCTCCCTGAAGCAGCTTTCACATATTCAACTGTAGCACCAGCCACTAGAATGAATAGATAATATTAAGGTGTATATAATAGGCTATCCAGGTCATTATGAAAATAATAAGAAGCCATTTTTTGATTAGGTTCAAACACAATCTTATAATTTAAGAAAATATGTGGTGCTTTCAGATCAAATAGCTTCATTGATACATCTCAATGTATTTCATGTTTGTTATTTTTTTTTCTTTCTATGTTTCAATTCAAATTCAAATCACCTCCTTGCACAACCGATGATCTAGTAACAGTACTTCCTTACAAAAGAAATACTCATGATGTTGTGTTAAATGTAAAATGATTTACCATGTTAAATACTTTAGGTATAGGATTGTGAGCAGCCCTATATAAAGTCATGTTAAATGATAAATGAATAAGAGCTCCTAGTGGATTTTCTGAGCAACTTGTTTTATAACCTTTCCTTCCAAAACTTGGTATTATTGTTTACTTAGAATTTTTCACTAAAGTAATTTATTACAACATGCCTGAATTGAGTGAAAAGTGGAAGTTGTGTAAAAGTTTGCCTATTGAGTGTCTTGTTCATCTTCTAACTTGTGAGTAAGAGAATCAAGATGAGCTGATTGACAACTGTCATTAAATTATAATTATTGTCACCCATTGCTTTATTAGTTATAAAAGCATCCAAAAGAATAATAATTCAATTAAAACACATACTACAAGCAAGTAACCTAACACGACTACAAATAAAATGGTGACGAGCTCAGCTGGTCTGTTGCGTGACGTCATTTTCCATTTAATAGACCTTTTAACTATGTTACATGTTACATCGTTTTAACATAGTTAAAGAAGAGCATGTTTCTCTATTTAACATGAGTTTTTCCATTTAACACGCTTTAACATGTTAAACTAGAGATCATGAATACCTACCCCTAAAGTACTGAACCCCTCACCCTCCATGGGTTGTAATGGTACAGATTTTTATTCAAAACGTTGTATATGTTTTCATTGGAAGGTATTGGTTTTGGAAGTATGGATCTTTTGAGAAACTGTATCATGGAAACCATTGGGTCATTACTAGATTTGCTACAAAGACCCAGTTTGGTTGCTAAATCAGCCCATTATAAATATTTATAGAACTGTCTACATCCCTTTTTATTCCTGGAGTATACCATCTGCATGAGGTGAGAAGAAACCATATCCCTCGACATTATTTTTGGTGAAAGAACTTGGACTGTTTGAACTCACCCTAATCTCATTTTCAACAGTTTGTGGGATAGGACACAACCCTGAGGGACACCATTGAGTGATAGATCACAGCCAACCTGAACCTTAAAATGACGATTAGTGAGAAATTGTTTTATAAAGCGTTACATATGTCCACTGATTCCCACTGACGTTAATTTTTGAAGGATAGCTGCATATACACCAATAGCTTTTTTCTTCGTTGTTAGTTAAACGCCTACTTATTTTTACTGTTATTCTGAAATTCAATATCTGCCGAATTAGCATTGTTATCACGATTTACAGGATTATAAGTGTTGGATAAAATATTTGTGGATTCATTAGAAATAGATTCTGAATTGTCCAATAATTGTCCATTGACTAATTTTGTATAATGGGGTTACGACAATTTTTTTTACGATTCCTACGAACTTTATTTATTTCACGTATCGGCTGATGTTGTTGACGCTGTTATAGAACCTGAAAATTTCCTCCCGGATCAGTAATGCCGATGATCAGTAATCCCGGATTACATTGATTGAATGTTTGTCTGCATATGTCCCAGTGTTTATTATACTCTATCAAATTTTGAGTTATCAAAAATTGAACAAAAGGTCTTTTTTGCATTCCTTTAAACATTGGTATTGATGCGTTAGCTGTTTGTATGGTCGTGTTTTTAATTGTTTTGCATCCGTCTTGAATACTCATTTCGTTTGGAGGAATGTAAGTGGAGAAGCTAAAGAAGAAAAGAGAGACCAATCAGCCCTATCTAATATCCACCTGGGTTTCGTTTGAAATGACTGATTTATATTAGAAAGTTTTATAAAGATTGGAAAATGGTCACTTCCGGCAGGACATTCCCTTCTATAGCAGTATAGAGTCTGGAGCAACAAAGAGTCTATGGTCTATGGCGGAAAACGTTCCATAACTAGAACTAAGAATGGTGAAATCCCCGGAATTCAGAAGTAGATCTGACAGGCCAATCAAATTTTCTATTAATCTGCCTCATAAGTATGAGTCTTGCGATCCCCATAAGTGGCCATGCCCATTAAGATCGCCTATGTATAGAACTGGGTGAGACAGTTGGTTATATATGTCTATCAGATGTTGACATGCTATTGACCGATCTTCTAGGAGGTAGATGTTATGACTGCTACAACTTGAAGGTGAGAGTTAATTTGGATTTATTCGGAATAGAAGGAGTTATGAACGGGAATTAGAACTCCAAGACAGCTGTGATTTAGAGGTCATGTAATCCTTTCGATAAATTTCAAAATCTTTTATGGTAATGTTCTCTTGTGGTGAAAGATGAATTTCACCTCTCCACGGCCAAAAGTGGGTGGTTGTTCTGATGGAGTGAAAGTGGCACTGGGGTGATAGATCTTGGGGTGAGAATAGGAGAAGAGGTAGCTTGGAGAGGCGAAGAGGTTGTGTGAGATGAGGGGATGGATACGGAGGATGAGGTTGAAAAGTTGAATGGAAGCGAGATGGGAGGGATGAAGAGGTGGTGGTGGAGGTGGATTGGAGTGATGAGGTGGTGAGTGGTGAAAGTGGTGGAAGGTTTGAGGGTTTAGAAGATGTTTTGGGGACAGGATAAATTAGAGGAAATGTAGGGTCGGAAGCATTAAAGTGTCGTCTTTCGTTTCAACTGATTTTGAACGCAAGCTCGCGGCCGGAATTCCGGTTTTAAGTGCGAATTTTATATTAGGGGGGATAGCGAGAGTAAAGTCAACCTGGGCTCTGTTTCATAATGAAGTACAAACTAATACTATGAGTCTTGTAGATTTATCTTGATTCAATTACACAGACTTGTACTATGGTAACTTGTACTTTAGTGTTTTTTAATTCCTGTAATATCACTAATTGTCATCCCTATCTTATTTATTTATCACCCTACCCTGCCTATTAGGCAATACGGGTGTTCGCAGCAGTTGGTACAACTCATTGCTGCATATGTCAAACATTTACATAACTGTGCACACAGCTTGCTATTGCTTTAAAATAAATCTCTCCTCCTGAGGCCATGCTGGTGTAGTTTATTCTCTCCTACCCAGGGAGAAGTGAGTAGGGCCCACAACCTCCTTTTGTCATCCCTATCATGAAAAAATAAGTATTAGTATTATTACCACACTAGTTTCTATCATTATTTTAGCTTTCATTATAAAACAGGGCCCTGGATTCCCCCCCTTTTTTTTTAACATTTCTCAGCTTCTATATATGATTTTTAAAATATATTCAAATTTTATTTCCTCCCTTAGAATGTTTTTAGCTTCAATGAAAGAGACCTTTTTAATTGTTTGGATTTCTTTTATTCCTTTTTGTAATTTAAAAATAGAGCATTTGCGGTCCAGGGTGTTATGCTTTCGAGAATAATTAATACAACTAGGTGGCTTTTCACAGATCGAGTTTTCTGTATGACAGGCCTAGCCACAGTTGGCACACACTGCTCCTTTTTTTCACTGTTTCGTTGGGTGTGCATACCCATTACAATTATAGCAACGGTAAGGGTTGGGAATATAGAGATCGACCTTGACAGTTAAAAATCCCACTCTATTTCGGAGTCTTGGGTCTTGCAAAAGATAATATGTGTGTGAGCGTAATTTTCAACTCCATTTCTCTTTATTTTAATTCTAAAGACATCAGTTACAATATCTTTCAGTTCATTTTTTATCTCCTCAATTGTAGCAAACTGTAGATCAAAACACCGGATCATGCCTTTAGAAGACTTGCTTCTACTTTAAACTGACCTGCAAAAATCGTGATCGCCAATAATGTTTCAGACTGCCTTGAATCACTAGTTTCAACTGATATATTCCCATCTCTTAGTTTCCTAATATTATTGACATCACCAACTGTTAGAAATTAATTTATTAATAAAGAAGGGAGATACATTTTTAAAACTATTTTCATCTTTCCTCCTAATAATTATGTTGCTTGGTATGATTCTATTATTTGAACATTTTCGGGAGCAGTCTTTCTTCTGTTTTGAATTAGGACTATGTGGATCAGTTCCATTCATTTCAAAGTTAGAAATTAATTTTAATTAATGGGTGAGAAAGAATATAATAAACGTTGTATATCATGTTGTACATAATTTTTAAGTTGTATCGGTAAAATTTATAAAATATCTAATTTTTGTTGTCTTGTTCAGGGAAGAGAATAACATAAAAGTACTGAAGAATAATAGTTTTTATTTTTTTTTATACCATTCTAACATTTTTTTCAATTATTTACCATATTAATTTTTAATATAACAAAAAAAGATTTTATTATTAAAATGTCGTAAAACATCTTTTTTTTATTTAAAAAAATTATAATTAGTACTCACCTGGTAAATCTAAATTAGCATTGATTCGAACAACTGTTGGAATATGAGACTGTAGGAACAATACTTTAGGATTCTTCAGATAATTTACTGCATTTAACATCTTCAAATAGTTGAGGTTAGGGTCCCCGGCGATGAGCACTGCTTCAACGTCTTTATCAAATTTGATTTTATTCAAAAATGGAAGAGACATAGATTTTATCTGCAATAAATAAAGTTTATTTCGTCATAAGTATCTTCAGTTACAAAAATTGTAGACTGGATTACATTGATATGTTACTGGAAGGATAGCTGATACTCAAGTAAGACGTAAGAAGTAAGGATATAAATTCGTATTAAAATTGATGGTGATACTTGCCTCCTTATCGTATACGACATCAAAGGAGTTATCTTTAAGATCGGTAATCACTCCACATTCTGTTCCGATGGCGTATATTTTCTTATCAAAATTAATTTTCTTCAGATAGTTCACTACAAAATACCCGCTGTTCTTGACGTTTTCCTAAACACAAAATTTTAAAATGTTTCGAATAGTTCATAGGAAGGTCGGATAGGTAAGTGGTGCACAGCTGTTATTTACAGCAAAAAATATTTCACCACATTGTAAGCTGTTATTAACACAAGGGTATTTATGAATGGAATATGGTCCGAGTGCGGTCAAAAAAGTACTCAAGTAGTAAATTATTATACTATTTTTATTGATCCAACGTTTCGTCCCATGTTGCAGGGCTAAAAAACGATACAAACACTTGACATAGTTACACAAAAAAAGATAAAACGTGAAAAATAACAGGGGTATACAATGAAAAGTAAAATATAATAAGAAAAATTAAAGGTTGTAAACAGTAAATGAAAAGGGTAATAGTAACAGATAGATAAGAGATAAAATAAGAGAAGAAATATTAAAGAAAGTACAAATTAAGAGATGAAAAAAGAAAGGAATAAAATCAAATGATGAGACAGAATTCATACCTGTTTCGACGGGAGTCAAAGTCAGAGGGAGCCGATTGTATTGGGAGGAGTGGGGATGGCAGTTAGCAAGCCACAATAACGAAAATAATTTTAAAGTAAACATTGTAAAAAAAAATATTTAAATTAGGTAAACAATAAATGGTAATATACATAATAGAGGGGGAGAAGAGATGTTTACAAAATTATAAATCAAATAAAAAATAATAAAAATAAAATAAAATTAAAAAAAAACACATAGATAGAAAAACAAAGGAGAAATAAAGTATAAAATAATGGGATACAATATGTGTAAGTGGTTAAGAAAGACAAAATAGATGGGGATACAGAGAAGCGTAGATCATAATAGAAAATTAATAATAAAGTAATTAATGTAAGTACACTTAAAAAGGTAAAACATGAATATAAATTAAAAGATAAGATACATGAATATAAATGAAACAGGGAGGATAGTAAATATAAAATTAATTAAATAAAAGGTGAGAATTTAGAGAAACAAGAATATATCTTTTATATATATATAAAAGTGGGCATAAAGACAAGAAAGTGGGCTTCTGAAATGCAGAACAAAGTGAAAAGAAGTATTATGAGGGTTTTATTATGTTTAAAATGTGTCGATATGTAAGGGAGATGCAGTCTTTATCAACTTTATGATTGACGGAATTTTCAGTTAAATTTATGTAAATGGACTCCAAGATGAGATGTTTGGTGAGGTTGGGGACAGTGGCAAGAATGGAAGGATTGTCGAAATTAAAACTATGATTCAGGTGTAATGCGTGTTCTGATAATTTAGATGCAAGTTTACAGGAGTTGATGGAAGTTTTGTGCTGGGAAATGCGGTTCTTAAGTTAGTTCTTAGTTTCGCCGAGATAGAAGGAATTGCAGCATGGGGTTGAACAGGGTATCCGGTAATCCACATTGGAACGGTGTAAGAAAGGAATAGGGTCTTTCAATTTGGAAAAAAGATAGGAAACTTTGTCGTGGGACTTCAAGCCCAGACGTAGGGTGGGAATAGTGGATCTTGAAGGATGAATGGGGATATACGGAAGGGACCTGTACTGAAAAAGTGGTGGAGTGGGTTAAGAAGAGTTGAGGACAGGGATTGGAGTAACACGGTTAATGTAAGAATCGAGTAGTTTGTTAGTAATTTTCTGAGGGAGATTGTTGTTAAATAGGATCTGTTTAATACGTTGTATGTTGGTCTGGTGGTATTGAGGGTCAGAAAGAGAAAAGAATCGGTGGATAAGGTTTTTAGTAACATTAATAATTTGTTCAAAAGGGTGTTGAAAAAAATAGTTGAGGAGTCTGCCAGAATAAGTGGGTTTGGTATACCAATTAGTGGATAGGGAGCCATCGGAATTTCTGATAATAAGAAGGTCAAGAAAAGGGAGGGAATGGTCAATTTCATCTTCAACAGTAAACCGAAGACGAGGGTGGTAGGAGTTAAAGGCTGATAGGATCTCGGGGATTCTATCAGGATTGAGGACAAGGAAGAGATCGTCCACGTACTTTTATTGAAAATTGTGTCTTGTGAGAAGAGAGGTATTATAGAGTCGAGAAGGTCATAAATAACAATATTAGAGATATCTGGAGCAATGCAGTTCCCCATCGCAAGTCCGCTAATTTGGTGGTAAACCTTATCGTGAAAAGTCAGGTAACCAGAATTACAGCATAGTTCTAAAGCAGAAAGAAATGAGGTGAGGTTAAGGAATTGGAACAACATGGTATGTGGTTAAATTATAGTCCAGTTCTTCTTAACGATATGAAGGGCTTTGTCAATTGGGATGTTAGTAAAAAGGCTTTCGGCATCAAAGGAGGTTAAGATAAAGTTGTCAGGTATGTTGAAGGATTGTAATAGTTATTTAAGGTGGCAGGTATTACGGATATCATAAGAGTTATTGTGGCTGAGGATTCGAAAGGCAGTATGAAGAAATATACTGAGTTTAGAAGAGAGAGCGTTGATATTAGAAATGAAGGAGCGAAGAGGGTTACCATGTTTATGGATTTTTGGGAGTCCGTATAAGTGGGGGGCTAAAAAATTATAAGAAATGAGGTTAAGGTAGGTGGGGCACCCGATTACCCAATCTGATTAGTTTCAAGAAGGTTCCTTAGGAGTGAGTTGAACTGGAGCATAAGGTTGTAAACAGTAAATGAAAAGGGTGATAGCAACAGAGAACGTTGGCTCAATAAAAATAATACAATCATTTACTATTAGAGTTTTTTTGACCGCACCCGGACCATATTCCCTTCATCTATACACACGGTCAATCAGTAATCTTCCAGTATGTCACAAAACATACGGGGCCCTCAAGATACAATATCCTATTTTTATTGAGCCAACGTTCTCTGTTGCTATCACCCTTTTCATTTACAGTTTACAACCTTTAATTTTTTTTATTATATTTTACTTTTCATTGTATACCCCTGTTATTTTCCACTTATGTTTTTTTTTTTGTAACTATGTTAAGTGAATGATTTTATGACATGTTAAGAATCCCTTTAACAACGCAAGATGGACCTGTATAATAGATGCCCTATGGACTATGGAGGCTGGTACCGCCTTATGAGAGTTCTTACAGACTAGCTCAAAGATAGAGATCTGTTTTACTTTTCAGACATTGGCCAAAGAAGTTATGAGGTAACTGGTGGTGTCCCACAGGGCTCGGTATAAGGGCCTCTTCTGTGGACCGTCATGTACGACACAATCTTTAAATTGACATTGCCGAAGGGAGCCACAATTGTGGAATTCGCAGATGACGTTGCAGTTGTAGTGGCGGCGAAGTACTTGGAAGAAGTTACCCTCATCGCAAACCAGGCTGTTGCTACGGTCCGAGGTTGGCTGTCTTCGGTAGGCCTAAAACTTGCAGATCACAAGACCGATGTTCTCCTAGTAACTAGCAGGAAGCAGACTGAGTCTATCACTGTTACGGTGGGTAGGCATGAAATTCGTTCCCAGTCTTGCTTAAAGTACCTAGGAGTTATGATCGATGCACGTCCCCGCTTTAATCTTCACACGGAGTATATCAGCGCCATATCTGCTAAAGTAGCATCCTTTTTGTCACGCCTTATGCCAAACGTCGGAGGTCCCAGAGAAAGTAGCTGAAGGCTTCTTGCTGCTGTTGTCCTCTCCATTATGTTATATGCACCCCAGATTTGGAAAGAAGCGATGGTTACCATATCATACAGGAGACAGATGGTTTCAGTTTACCGCAGTTTGTTTAAGGACAGTTGGCGCTTTTCGAACTGTTTCCTACGAAGTGGTGTGTGTGATAGCCCGAATGGCACTTGTGGAACTTTTTTTTGAAGAAAGAAGCAGGCACTATGGACGACTCTTGCACTTTTTCAGAGAAAAAGAGCGAAAAATAACCATCGACCAATGGCAGCAGCGTTGGGAGGCTGCAGATTCCGGGAGGTGGACTCACAGGTTAATACCCGATGTGGGCAAGTGGTATGGCCGCCAGTATGGTGAGGTTGATTTTTACATAACCCAATTGTTGACCGGGCATGGATACTTTAGAGCCTACCAGTACCGCTTCAAACTGGACAACACCGCAGAATGCCCTGGATGTCAGACTGTCGAGGAAACCGCGGAGCACGTGTTTTTCACTTGCATTCGCTTTGCAGCAGAAAGGAGTGAATTGGAGAGAGTGTGTGGAAGACACGTCACACCAGAGAACGTGGTGAGCTATATGCTACTCTCAGACCATCATTGGAACGAAGTGAAGAGATTCACCACAGTCGTCCTCAAGAGGTTGAGAGAGGAAGGGAGGGCTAGAAGACGTTACTAGCATGGAAACGTGAAAACCATGCGAAGAAAGTGAGGCGGCACTCAGCCATTTCCCTCCACGAAGTAATACCTAGCGGTGGTCCCGTGGAGAGGAATGAACAGGTGTAGGGCGGTGGTTTTAGTGGGTAAAAATCCCACACACGGGTAGGTACGGGCCTATCCGTGTCTTTTGAAGATTTCCACCGACCCTCGTAAAAAAACAAAAAAAAAAAAAAAAAAACATCGGGGGGTGGCCGAGGAAATGGCACTTACACTGACCTCTTTTATCTATGAGAGCTTGTTATACAGCTATTCAGCTTTCCTTGAACTCTTAAATTCCGAACATTCTTTAAGGCTCAATTCCGAAACATTGGAAGAGACACCGCCTTTTTGTATTCCAAAAGGTAAGGAAGACTGGAAGAGGCGTTAACCTATCGCCTAAGTTGTTTATTGGATACTGGAGGCATTTGTGAAAATCCTTTCTCTCAATGTACAAAAGTTGACGAATGGTGTTAATGGTCTCTCAAGGCTTTGTGATAAAGCAATTAGATCCTAATTACTTCGACTAGTCTTTGAAAAGTTTTTACTAAATTGTATTGATAAAACCCTGAAAAATTAATTGTGTATATAATAACTGTATACATTATATATGCAGAATAGTAGTATATAACTAAATATTGATATGCCTAGATAATTAAACGCTTGGAGAAAAAAAAATTACAAATGTATTAAATTTCTAAATGACTGAATGAAAAACAAAAAGTCATTTAGTTATATATATATTTATAGTTACTTTACTATCATTAATAGTCTTATTTACCTTATTGATGGAAGGAAAATGTCCATGAACTATATCACCGAGATCACCTACAGTATGCAAACAGTTATTCGTTAAAACCATTAAGCCTTTCTTGTTCTTTTCTATCTCTTGAATAACATCTTTAACTCCTTCGAATGGTTTATTTTCAAAAGAAATGAGGCAACCTAAAAATAACAATTATTTTTCATGACATTAAATATAGTTTTTATCAGTTTTATTTTGCTAGGGGTGAGAAAGAAAATTGAAAAGAAAAATTAAACATAATCTAGAATAAAATTCTCATAAGTTGAAAGAATGTAATATAAACGAAATATAAGATTATGTAATATAAGATTTTCTAATCCCTTTTAAGTATTCTATTCCTTCTTTCTATGAGGAGAAGGTGGCAGGGGAGGGGGAGGTGGGGTCAAAATATAACACAAATAAGTTGAAATAACTTATTTAATCGTGCCAACGTTTCTGCAAGAATTTCTAGACTTCATCAGGGCTAAGAACAAAGAACAAGATAACAGCAAATAAAAATGAAAATATAAATTAAATAATTTGACAGAATGAAATAATTAAAATTA
>NW_027116117.1:160671-162512 GCF_000696795.3 Halyomorpha halys | reverse complement strand
CATAGTTAAGGAAATAAAATAAAAATTTGAGGTTATATTATACAAAGGAATATAATATTTTAGTTTACTAATAATTTAAAAATTAAAGTTATGGAAAGGAAAATAAAATTGAGAGAAAGAAAATATATGTAACTAATGAAATGTATAACCATGATATTATATAAAGAAACAAAATATGAAGTAAAGTTGGACAAAAGAAGTGGATAGAAAAAAAAAAAGAAAACATAACAATATATGGTGAACATAACTAATGACGTGGGTGAGAAAAATAAATAGAAGAATAGAAGAAGAGGGGGATAGTAAAATAAAGATGGGGGGGGGGGGAAAGAGAGAAAAAAAGATGAAACGTAGCAACAAGCTATATATAACATGGTCATGCAAATATTCTTATAAATGACACGACCACTTTTTCATTTATTATACACCCTGAAGATGAGCTTAATGAAGGGATCCTCTATCCTTCGCTGGATAGAGCTATATATATAACTTATATATAGCTCTATATAAGATATATATATAGATAGCTATATATATAACCTATTTTTAGTCCTTATTCCTTATTACATGTTTTGTATACTTTTTTTTTATCTCAATTATTTTTTTTTTAATATGCAATAATATCCAATTATATGCAAGTTCTTGAATCACTTAAAGTTACTTATCTCTCAAATTCGAGTCGGTATTCATCAAGCTCTTTGACACAGTATTTTTTATATTTCTGACAAAAACTCCAAGTCAAAGAGCCCAAGAGGAGATAAAATCAGGCCATTTCACCTTATAGTTTTATTATATACCTAGTTATAAACTCAAAGAAATTACAGGATGTAAAAATTTTTCTGCAGAACTTACTTAGAAGTTATTCAAGGATAAAGTCAAGTATATACAGATAACATACCATCCCAGTCAAATATGTAAGAATCGTATTTCTCCTTGAATTGTTTCATTTGTGAATTATCCAGTTTGTTGAAGTCGATCATTTTTGTCGACATTGCTCTAACAGTAAAATTAATGTTACGATACGCCATAGTTGATAAAGCGAATAAGCTGCGTTCAGTTACTTTCCTTGCAGCCATCACGGTCCAACCTTATTGTTTAACTATCACTGACAAGATCTGATACCATGTATCCACAATTTATAAATTCTTGGAATTACTTTTTTTTAATGCATGCGTTCTAATGCATTTTAGTAAAGAACAGCTTGCATTTGCTATTCTTACAGATGTAATAATAAATATAAAAGAACATGTGTTAAAAGACATATGATTTCTTAAGTGCTCAAACAATATGCTTTGGACAAAATATAATCTGCCAACTATATTTGAAGGGAATAAAAACAGGCGGATTTTTCAATATGTTAAAAAAAAAAAATTATTTTTCATTGGAAGGCCATAATTATTTAAACTATCCACAATACTAGAAAATCTAACAGAACATCATGTAAACTAAAGCAAATTTGATAAAATTTGAACCCTAAAAAATACAATTAGCAATAGACATTAGCACATGTCATTACAACTATCAATTTTATTTATGTGCTGGCAGACATCTATACTCAGATATATTTTTTCATCAACCTAACAATTTTGCCGTACAATTAGAAACGAACATTTTGAGAATTTATTTTGGCAAATATCATGAAAATTTCTATTCTTAGTGAGATAAACGCCATAAGCTATCTGTTAGACCAGTAAGCCAGATGTTTATTGCCATAAGTGATGAAAAATAGATAAATTAAAAAATTAAGTGACTCAATCATTGAATTTTATTTTATTTATTTTTTCATTACATTAAGGTATTTATTATATACACGAAGCTATAATGCACCATACATTATCAATTCG
>NW_027116117.1:156165-156465 GCF_000696795.3 Halyomorpha halys | reverse complement strand
TTTAACTGTGTTAGAGCCGTTGTCCACCATGGGACCGGACGGACTCTCGCCCTTCGGCGATGGAGGGTAATACTAGCCGCTTCAGTGATGGCGCCAGTAAGCATAGCCACTCTGCGGTTAATCTCGGGCTCCTCACTCCCGGTGGTCGGAACTAATGTCTTTTCAGGGCACTCCTTAGCTTTGTGCCCAGTCCCTGGGCAGCATCTGCACGCCACCTCCTTTATACAGGCTTTTGCAGGGTTTCCGTACTCTTGGTACCGAAGGCAGAGCAAGGGGTCCAGGTAATCTCTGATGGTCAGG
>NW_027116117.1:155648-155954 GCF_000696795.3 Halyomorpha halys | reverse complement strand
CTTCACTGCCACTTCCTGAAAACAGCCTGACATTTCCAGCCACCATTTTTCTTTCGTTTATCTCAACCAACGAAGTCCTTCTTGTAACATTAGATGCTACAACGGCCAAGTCTCCCGCCATTGCAGCACTGCGGACGTGTGATGACGACGCCGGGGAACCCGCTTTCTCGTTCCCAATCGACGCCGGTACTGGGGTTCCGTGCCCCTGCACCGTAGTATGATTACAATTATTTCCCTCCATTGTATTTCGAAATGCTAAATAGCATTTTATACCTACTGCCAGGTAAAACACAGCCGCCTCTAACC
>NW_027116117.1:152146-155118 GCF_000696795.3 Halyomorpha halys | reverse complement strand
TCAAGTGTATATAAAACATACTACATATTTACCTATTGTATTATTTTGTACAGTTGTAAATTACATTAAATAAATAATTTAAAAATATATATATATATATGCCTTTTTGATAACCATGTTGGACGTGTGTGGGTGGGTTAGGGGGTTGTTGGAGACGGTGTTGAGGCAAGATCAAATCAGTTTGGAATCGTTTGATCATGTTACTATGACATTGTAACGAAGATTACCACTCATGTAAATGATGTGTTATTTTAACGTACCTTATGAAAATTCTATAAATATATTATTTCTATGATATGTAATAAACAGAATTTCATCAATAACAAAACTATTTGGTGTGAAAAATTGAAATAATTTTTACTTCAAAATTTTATAAGTAATAAATTTATTATCAACAATAAATAGTTAATATAGTCCAATTAAAGGAACTGTGACCTATAACTTTGAAAACCCAACCTCAACCCGAAGACTGAAGTCGATCACTTTTGTCGACATTGATCTAACACTAAAATTAATGTTACGATACACCATAGTTGATAAAGCGAATCGATTGCGTTCAGTTTCATTCCTTGCAGCCATCACGGTCCAACCTTATTGTTTAACTAGCTCTGATTAGATTCGATCCCATTTATCCGCAACTTACTAAATACTTTTAATTTATTCATTCTAGTGAACTAATAAATTTTAGTAAAGAGTAACTTGGTGTCGCTATAGTCACAGATGATATAATAAAATATATAAAAAAACATCTGTTAAAAGACATATAATTTCTTAATTAATTAAACAATATTTTTTAGGTTGAGAAATCAATGGAAACAGGTATCGTTTTTTTTTTTTTTTTTTAAAAACAGGTTAAGAGTGGTTATGATAGTTAATGCTTGTACATAAATGTTGCGGAAACTGCTCTACTTTAAAATATAGGTGAAACGAAAAAGTGGGGATATGGGTCACGCCCCAGAAGCTCAGATTTACGTTCAGGTTAATAAGAGTGTCCATTGTAACCTAAACTTACAGAAGGCAGCCGATAATTTATCAGGCCTTTAGTGTTTATCATAAGGTCCCGCCTTTTATGATTCACTACTCATGTGTACTTAACTTCTCAATAATACATACACCAACTTCTTAGGAAGATCTTACCAACAACGCAATTTCTACCAATACAATTATTGTTCGTCGTTTTGTGCTCTGATTTATCACAATTAATTGTTTAAATTATGAGAAAAAAAAAGTAAAAAGGATACTCTGACCATTTCATGTCAAATTATCAAACCAATCTCACTCTTACACTCTTCAACGAATTTAAACTTTCACTATCACAATGACATTCTATCACACCTAGAACGGTAAATTTGGCACAACTCTATTTGATCAATCTCACACGGTCACTCTCTCACTCTCACAATCACTCTAATCCTCTTACACATTCTCTCACTCATACTCCCACTCTCCCAAACTCGCTCTCACTCTCATACTCTCACTTTCACGACAACCCGGACAATTTTCCTGAAATCTATTATATACGGTAAAATACTGATCTTCCAATTTACTACTTACCGCTTTTGGCTTATTTAACTTTTTTATTTTGTTCTTATTTCTTATATATTTTCATACTTCATACTCAGCATACTGTGCATGTTTCACTTCCACATTCTTCATGTAATAGTAATTTTTTTTTTTAATTTACATAGTGCACTGCATTCTTTATACATCACTCTCTTATAATATTTGGCATCTTCCTAAATTCTTTTAATACTAGTTTTTATTATTTTTCATCCTTTTATGGTTGTAATCTCTATTTGTAGGCCTTATCAAGGTCTGAAATTTAGGCGGAAATGTCGAGGTCGGCTGGAAATAGTTTATTTTTGTTCATTACCCCAATAACCGCACCATTAAAAATATAAAAACATTTAATAATTTTTTTATAACCAAGTATTTCAAATTTTTATTAGTTCATTTCTTTTATGGACTTAATAATTATAAAAAAGGTAGATTCTATCCAACTTAAACTTTAAATAATACTAGTTAAAATTAAATTACATTCGAAAACTTTAATAAAGCCTAAATATGGATAAAAGACATTGTTATCCCTCAAATTTAAATACTTTAATTAAATCAGCAACTGAGTTGGTATAATAAGTGGGTATCTTATTTTCTTGGTTTTTGGATTTGGCTTGTTCGACCGTTTCCAATTTAGATTTCCCAGTGAGAACAAGCATTGTGTCCATTCCGCCCATGTTGCCAGCTACCATATCAATGGATATGCTGAAACATATGTGACGCAAGATTTTAAAAGCGGCGCAAGTCCATCTTCCAAAAAAAATCAATTTGGCTACCATAATAGTTGTATTATTAATATATATTTACGATCAATAATCAGAAATTTTGTTTGTACTCTTCATTAAATTATTATTATCATCATCATACATATATAATACATTTCATGTATTATATATACTTTTAAAGGGATAAGATTCAGTAAAGGTAAATATAATACATTTCATGCATTATATATGTATGATGATAATGATAATGTTGATTTAATGAAGGTTCCAAAAAAAAAATTACAGTCAATAAAATTTCGTAACTGGGAAATTCACTGATTAACGAATTGATAAAAAAAAAAAAAAAAAAAAAAAAAAAAAAAAATAGTTTGAAATTTTCCTTAAGTCCTATCGTGAAAATATCAGATGTACATGAAAAAGATTATAGAATAAAATTTGATGATATCACAGCAAACGTCATTTTATTGATTTTGAAAGTGGCGCCCAACTGCACCTGTCAAAAACATTATTTCTCAATTAATGTTACTTATACTTACTGGGCTGATAAATTAGACACTTTTATAAACTCTAAAATTTGATGTTAATTACAAACCTTTATTTTTTTAAATTTAATCGAATGCAAACCTTTCAATATCTCAATTCGAACAAAAATAGTCTTGGGACTACTTTAAAAATAATCTCTCACACACA
>NW_027116117.1:121481-148996 GCF_000696795.3 Halyomorpha halys | reverse complement strand
GAGAGAGAAAAAAAGAATAACAAAATTAATTTATTATTAAACTTATTTTGTTTTGTGATAGTAAAATGGCTTTTGGTACAGTTTACGGGCTAAATGAATCACGTCCGATTAGGTTACCTAATTTTTACGTTTTTTTTTTCTTTTTAATCAAATGAATATTATTTATTAAGTTTCAATAAATTAACTCACTCATCGCCTACGAAAAGACATCTATGAGCTTCGAATCCTAGGGAATTCAGATACTTGGAGGAGTATTCGCTGCCTTTTCCTACACAAATTGTTTCCTTTCTCCCTGAAGCAGCTTTAACACATTCAGCAATAGCACCTGCCGCTAGAATGAATAGATAATATTTAGGAGTATGTAATCGGCAATCCAGGCCATCGTTAAAAGAATAAGAAGCCATTTTTGATTAAATTTAAACAAAATCTTATAATTTAAAAGAATATGTGGTGTTTTCAGATCAAATAACCTCATAGATACATCTCATGTTTTTATGTGTTGCCTTTTACAATAGGCCTATTACTTTAAAAAATCTATCTCAAATTGTTTTGAGGTAAAAATGTATATGTTTTCATTGGAAGGAATTGGTTTTGGATGTATGGATCTTTTGAGAAACTGTCTTGGAGACCATTGTGTCATTATTAGATTTGCAACAGAGACCAGTTTGGTTTCAAATTCAGCCCATTATAAATATATATTGAATTGCCTAAATCCCTTTTTATACCTGGAGTATACCATCTGTATGAGGTGAGAAGAAACCATATCCCTCGATATTATTTTTGGTGAAAGAACTTGGACTGAGCAACTCGGGTTTACCCTAGGCCAAAAAGCATGGAACGAGGATGGTTACATATTCTACTCTCCTTCAAAGGGAAATTGAAGATAAAATAAGAGTTGTTCACGTCCTTAAAGCTTAGGTATACGTTTAGGTTAATAACAATGTCAGCCATTGTCAGTGTTTTTAAAACTCATCAGTTCCTAACTTTTTATGCGCCTTTATATTTTTATGATCCTCACTAGGTTGTAGTTGGTTCCGGTAAATATGCGAAATTAAATTCAGTATTGTAAGAATAACATTTTTGTTTGAAATTATTTATTTTACACTGATATGAGATTCAAATAATTATTTATTTAGAAAATACTGTGATATATAACTGGATATGTCAATTTCTCTGTTACGGATACTTAACAAATAAGCAATCATCCAACAAAAAAATACCCGCTCAGCCCCTTGAAAAACGGTATAACTATTTAATAGTTACAGTAACGTCGTATTAGGTTAGGCATAATCGTTAGATGTACAAGTAAAGTCAGTGAAGTAACTGTTACTTTAAAAATCACATGTATACGCCTTGACAGTGGAATGTCGCAACATATAATCCTTACGAAATGTAATTACGATAGGCGGAAAAATATTGTTTTTATATATTTGTTCAAAAACTTAAAGTTTTAACAACCACATGCCCCAAAAACAAATCCCCCAGCGACCCAAAACGAATCCACCATGGACCCCAAAAACAAATTTGCCTAAGAACTGAAAATCAGGGAATTTCGACATACTTCGCTTTCTCACATCCCACATGACCTACAACCACAGTGACAAAGTAATGTTGTCACGTGAGAGGTGACATACGACCAATAAGGATTAAAATGAAACTGAAAGCAGCTGGCTTCTACTCCTCTGCCACTCCCCTAGAGGTCAACCTAAGCCTACGTTTTTGACTTCACTTTTCCTAGCAGTTTATCTTCCCTATCATACTCCTTCTTCCATAATTGGAACTGAGAACTTAAAGAAGTTGAGAAAAATTATTGCTTATATATATTATTACTTATTACGATATTGATCTTCGGAAGGTTTCCTAACACAATAAATCATGCATTTACAATTTTTAACATTTATTTTTAAGTTGTCTGTGTGAAATGTATAAAATATTTAATTTATGTTTTATTGTTCAAGGAAGAGTGTTACATAAAAATACCGAACAATAATAGATTTTACTTATTTTGATAGCAATCTAACGGTTTTTTCAATTATTTACTATACTAATTTCTAACATAACAAAAACAGATCTTATTACTAAAAATGTCGTATTTAGTACTCACCTGGTAGAACTATATTAGCATTGAATTGAACAACTATGGGAAAATGAGACTGTAGGAACAATACTTTTGAATCACTCAGGTAATTTACAGCTTTGAACATCTTCACATAGTTAAAATTATAGTCCCCGGCGATTAACACTGCTTTAACGTCATTTTCAAATTTGGTTTCTCTCAGATCAGAAATAGATATGTTTCTTTGCTACAATAAATAAATTTTAGTTCGTCATAATTATCCTCAGTTACAACAATTGTAGACTGCATTACTTTGAAGAGTTACTGGAAAGTTAGTTAAGACTTAAGTAATACAGATGGAGCGTATTAATCTATCTCTTTTTTTATCTTTATTAAAATTTATAGAGATACTTGCCTCCTTTTCGTATAATACATCAAAGCCGTTATCTTTAAGATCGGTAATCACTCCACTTTCTGATCCAATGACGTATATCTTTTTAGTAAAATTTATATTTTTCAGATAGCTCACTACAAGACGCCCGCTGTTCATGACGTTTTCCTAAACACAAAATTTTAAAATAATCTGATTAATCCTTAAAACGATCGTTAAGCTAGGCCCACACCAGTATTTGTTGCATGTTAAAAAAATCACAATGTGGACAAATAGTTTGTTTATTTGGCGCCCAAACGTCATAGGAAAGTATGAAAGCTGTCTAAAAGTATCTAAGTATCGATACGGCCTGATGTTTTACATGATAATTTTAATTTTCAAAGTTGCACGTCTAATTTACTATGCTAAGTTTACAATTATCTTACCTTAGTATTTTTTATTACCACTTCCTTTGAAACAAAACACGAATCTTTTATTTTTTATTTTCTGTGTAGAGTGGGTTCATAGGCCACATGTATGTTGTACCTGCTATCTTCTTCTTCTTTCATGACAGACCATGGAGGTCCAAGGAATTAAGGAAATACATCACGCGTTTCTTGACGAGGTTTTCATAGAGTTCGGGTTCGTTCACTCCCACGCCTATTTTTGTGAGTACCACCTATTGGCTAACGGGCCTCACAAATGCCCGGGGAGAGTTATTGTCTAATTATATGCTTGAAAAAATCGCGGGTAGGGTCGGGCTCGAACTCACAACCTTTAGGTTGGTAGACAGGCGCGTTTCAATGTTGCTACAGTCACCCCCGTTATATCTGCTTTCATCTTTTTAAAAGGTAAACTTACGAATGTCAAAAAAATAGTTCCACACCACATTTTTGATCAGTAAGAAATCTTGTCCAATCCGAATAGAAACATAGATTTCATTTATATGATATCAAATCTAAATATTGAAGTTTTTCAGGTAGTGAACTTTATTTAGCACAAGAGGTTGCAGAGAAAACATCCCCATCAATTTTGATTTATAAACAAAAAAAGCCAAACGCCATTTCCCAATGTGAATTTTATCTAATTTACAATAAAACAATTAGATTCTAATTACTTCAAATAGTGTTTGGGTTATTGTTTTTGAATAAAACGATATTTACTAAAAAAAGAGAAAAAAAAACTCATATCAATTTTCTGTTTTTGATAATTTAACAAAAGTTCATATAGACTTGTTTTGTTACAGTAGAATAATAATATATGACCAAATATTGATACGCCTCGTTATTGAACAGTTGGAGAAAAAAAAAATTTACAGATGTATTAAATTTCTAAATGACTAAATGAATGGTTCAAAAAACAAAAGATCATTTTACTATATATATATTCATGATGAACTCAATATTATTAATGGTGTTAATTACCTTCCTGATGGCAGGAAAATATCCATTAACTTTTTCGGCAAGATTACTTAAAGTATGCAAACAGTTATCCGTTAAAACCATAATACATTTTCCGTTCCTTTCCATCTCTTGAAGTGCATCATTAACCCCTTCAATTGGTCCCGTGTCTAAGGAAATCAGGCAACCTAACAATAACAATAATTATAAGTTTTGTTTTTATAATATTACGTTTAAAAATATTAAGATATTTTTTATTCAGGATGAGAAAGAAGTTCTGTTGCAAAAATTGTATATAATGCCTGCTTTCTTGATCTGTCAATGTAGTTTATTGGTATATGCTATAATTGTCGCTGTTTCATTTACTATTCCAAAAGTCGTGGCGTAATTTGAAGTCCTATTTTATAACGATATTTAGGCATACATAAAAATATATCCTTTTTAAGTATTCATTTCATTATTACTAGCCAACTCCTTGGAGGAGGGATGGTAAGCAGTCATGAAATGTGAAGCCAAAAAATTCTGGCCAGTTGCATCGGGAATTACAAATAGAGACAGTAGTATGTTACATAAAAAAAAAAAAAAAATGAAGTTTCACTCCTAGTTACTTAAAAGTAAAGAAGCAGTGACTTACAACTTGACAAACCCAACCACAATTCGAAGACTGAAGCCTAGGCTGCTGCAGGGCATCCTGTTATGTCCTAGATAGAGAAGTTGGGTCCCTCTTGCATGCAATGTATGTAATGGGGAAATGCCCCAACTGCTCCCTCCTCATAACACGCCATCATAGAGTGAAGTACGAGTTAACGAAGCTCCTAAAAGAAAGAGATTTTGCCTGCTTTGACGAGGTCTACTGTGTAGATACGGATGGATCCACAAGATATGCGGATATAGTTGCTTTTCCTAAGAAGGGGAAGTTGGCAATTATTCTGGATCCCACCGTGAGATATGAAAATAACGACTTTGACCAGGCAAATAAAGTAGATAGGCAAAAGAAGGAAATCTACGATAAATTTATCCCTTTCCTCAAGGAGAAGCTCCGTAAGGGCTTCGGAGAACGAGACTTCAACGTGAGAGGCCTCTGGTTCGGAGCCCGTGGAACGATACCCAGCACAACTAGGAGCTTCATGGAGGAGGTCGGGGTCGATGTCAAGGATGTGGCTAGGATGACAGAGAATATAATACTCGACTTTATGGGAATCATCCACCACCACATGCATGGAAATTAATGATTAGGGGAGTTATCCAGAGGAGGGATGGCATGCATACATCGCATATCTTGTTTGTTGTTTTATTTATTACTTTATTATTTTTACATTTTTAATATTTCATATATAAGGAAATTTGTCGATCAAATGAAATAAAAATTGTGAAATGGAAGAGAAATAAAAAAAGTAATAAATTGAAAAACTTTTATTTAGTGTGTAGACTGGTATTAATTGTAAAATAAAAGTAAAAGAAAATTGTGGGAAAAAAAAAGAAACAGAAATGTTTTCTTTCTATTTTATATCATACAAAAATATGTAATTTATATATGTCCGATCATGGATTGATTAGTATGCTGTGTAATGTAGCAACCCGATGTATTTGGGCAGCATAAATGAATAAAGCATTTCTTTCTCTTTATTTATCAGTTATGTTATTGAGATATTTATCAGTTATCTTATTTTTTTTCTCTCTTCATCCTTTTCTAAATTCACTTTTCTTTTTCCATTATAAGTCAATTTTTTTTTTGTTGAATCCAGAAATGTCATTGATTTTGTTATTAACTTTACTTTTATTTTTTATTAAGAAATATTATTTATCAAAATTATTCATTTTATGTTATTCTGTTTATACTTCCTTTTTTATTTTCTATACATACTGTGGTTATTATCTTGTTCTTTTTTTATCCCTGAAGAAGGCTAGAAACTCTAGCCAAAACGTTGGCACAATAAAATAGGTTAATCCAACTTATTTGTGTTTATCTTTGACCGCACCCCCAACCATTTTCTCCTCGTTCGTCATCCACGGTCAACTATATCTCATAATTATATTATTTATATTTATATTATCTTAATTTTTTTTTATAACTTTGTGAGGCTAAACACCTCCCCTATAATTAATTATTAAAAAAAATATATATACCTCTTATGCCATGTAAGGCCCACTAGGCCGATCTGATATTAAATAGATAAATAAAATTTGTAATTCTGACATTAAACATTTTGATTTTTAAAACTGAAATACAAATTTTATTGTTATATCATCGTCTCTAAGAGTTTTTCAAATATTCTGGTTTAATCATGACGAGAAATATGGGAATTTCTGGAAGATATAGCTAATCTTCAAATTGTTGTTACAGTATTGAAATTTTAGAGGCGTTTGTTTGGAGATAAGATAGGAGTGGGTGAGCCTCGTGTGACCTATTCTCAGCCTGATTGGTACGACCTCCTCTCTACGGCATTTACCGCCGGAGGTACCCCAGGCCTTGACGCTTTTAATAATTCTTAGTTTACTCCTTAGGCTTTCGTACCACAACGATTGCCATCTGTCTTTGATTTCTAGAGAGACGGGTAAACGTCCGAGGGATAGACCGAAGCGTAGATGGGAGGATTGCGTTAAAACTGATTAAAATTGCGCTTGGAGGGGCATCACTAGAAGGATGTATGCAGAGAACGTTTGGTGATATCGGCATCGAACCATCGGGCTCCTTAAGTTTTTATTATTATTATATTTTTTTAATTCCAGACATAGCTTTTCTTAAAAGTTTATTATTATTACTTTTAACTGTTTGTGGCAGAATATATATCCTGTTATTTATTGGTTTTTATATGTACCTAGTTATGGGAGTGGGTAGCTAACTGATAAGGCAGTGTGCTACAAACTCCAAGGACACGGGTTCGAATCCGGCTGTGGCAGATAATTATTTTATAATTTATTTCACTGTAGCTGTGAGTCAGCCCTGTGGAGCCAAGAGCCCTCCGGGGCCTACCTAACCTCTTAAGTGTGTCCTTTAAACGAATAAAAATCTGGCAGTCGATCGTGATTTTGATCAAATTACCTCCTTGCACAACTGTTGGTCTAGTTGTTAGTATACTATTCAGAACTTACTTAGAAGTTATCCAAGGATAAAATCAAGTATATACTGATAACTTACCATCCAAGTCAAATATATAAGCATCGTATCTGCTTTTGAACTGGTTGAGTTGTGAAAGATCCAGGTTAGAGAAGTCTATCATTTTCTTGGCCAATGCTCTAACACTAAAATTAATACAACGGTTTGAAATAGCGGATAAACCTGATCGGCTGCGTTCAACTAAAGTCTTTGTAGCCATAACGATTCAACTTTTTGGATTTACTAATAATGATACAATAAAATCCCATCACTGTATCAAGTAACCAGCTGATTAATATATTATTAATTTGCAACTGAACTAGACACCCTGAATAGAAATTTACTTAATTACAATATTTACACTTATTATGGGGAGCTATAAATCATGTCTCTCTACTTGTGGAGAGAAAAGAAGGACTAGGAGATCCCAGCTATTCATTCTTCATCACTGTATGACTGAAAACCAGTGGAGGTCGATTGATGTCGCAATGGCCGTTATACTTAGAAAAACAAGCCATTATTATAATTTTATTATTATTACTTTTTATTGACTAATGTTAATAAAAGCTATTACAATCATGAGTATTAGAGTTTAAGTGTCCGTTTATACAATATCAAAAATAATGAAAAAACGTAATAAATAAAATAAAAAGATAATGAAATATCACAGCTGTTTAAAAAAAGTAAAATAATATGATCATAATAACCATTAAATAATAACACAATAATATAAACACGAGATTAAAAACAAATAAAAATAAAATAGTTACATCCAGTATTATACTTTGTTTTTTTTACTATTATCACATTTGGTCCTGAGTTTCATTAATTTGTAGTATTTACTGAGGAATATGATAATTGTAGTTTTTACAATCATATTGCATGAAAAGAAGACGTAAAGCAATTTTTTTCTTATTCTGTTTCATAAATAAACAGATAAGACTGACAGCTATGACATTTGTTTGATAGGACGATGAAGAAGAGATGTGGTAGAGTGAATGCGTTTCGTATTTTCTCTCTTTTGTTCTCACTTCCCAGAAGCTTCCGTTAATTAATACCGATTTTTATAAGTATTCTACTTAATAAGTAAATTGAAAATAAGTTTGGTTGAGTAACTCAAATGCCGTCTATGAATTCGGCCCTTTGTCTTTTAAACAGTTGTTAATGTCCAGTTAAGGATTCACCAACTTAGGCATCACATAAATTGAAAACCACTAAGTCACCAGATCTGTTAGTTTTAAACAGTTAACATAAGTTTTGTATGAATGTGCTAAACTTTTTTAAGAGCACTTTCAACTTAAGGCCAGGCACTACTTCACTTTAGGATATGCTAGTTGGGCTATTGTGATTACAATAAAAATTTAATCGAAAGAAAATTGCCTAAAGTGAAATAAAAGAAGTCAATTGAACAATTAAAACTGTCGCAGATATTGTATGTTGTAGAAAACATTTTTGGAGTATATTAAGTAATTTACATGGTTACAAGGAAGTAGAATGAAAACATTGTTAGATCAGGTTAATTTTATAATTTTGAATTTAGGTCATTGAAGAATACAAATTGATGAGTTGGTGTAATTGTAATTGTATGAATATCATGTTTCATTTAGGTAAAAGGGAAAATTAGCAGTAAACTCACTCAGGTGGTTGATAAGACACGTTTTCTATCATTCTCTTCTCTCTTTTCGGCTCCCATCCCTAGTCAGGGAACCACTTTCTCAAGCCTAGGCGCGCATTGTAGCTCTTAATTCAAGAGAAAAATAAATTTCTCTGAATCCCTGAAGAAAAATGACTCCCTTCTCTTTTGTTTACTCTTCACCACATAATCTCTCGAGACTCTTTTTTAAACGAAAAACAGTTTATAAACTATCTATCAGAGGATAATCTTTATTAATGTGATTTTGAAGTTTTGAGTACATAAGATCGGTTGGTAATTAACTGATTTGGAAAGAATTAATGAGTAGGGGAGTTATCCAGAGGAGGGATGGCATGCATGCATCGCATATCTTATTTGTTGTTTTATTTATTTATTACTTTATTATTTTTAATATTCTAATATTTGTTATATAGGAGAATTTGTTGATAAAATGAAATAAGGGTTGTAAAATAGAAGGGAAAGAAAAAAAATGAATAAATTGAAAAGCTTGTATTTAGTTTGTAGACTGGTATTAATTGTAAAAGAATACTGTGGAAAAAAAATGTTATCTTTTTATTATATTATATCATATAAAAATATGTAATTTATATATGTCCGATCACGGATTGATCAGTATGCTGTGTAATGTGGCAACCCAATGTATTTGGACAGCATGAATGAATAAATTTCTTTCTCTCTCCCTCCCTTTGTCCAAATTTTTCAATAATAATTTATTTAAATAAATTATATATTTTTATTTCTATTGCCTCCTACCTTTTAGATTTTTTTTTAATTATCTACCTTCAGTCAGCGATTTTTGCGAAATCAGAATAAGTGAACTATAGTCAGGGTTGCAAAACTCGATGGTTTGAGGAAGTGAGCTTGATTGGCTCACAGAATTGACACCAGTCATCTCATACCCACTTATAGTTTTCTGCCTTCACAAATCTCGCTGACTACAGTTGAAAATATCGTGCATAGTTGTTTTTTAAATACATCTGATGTTTTTCAACATTCATTAAGTCAATCTAACTTATGCTCTACTTTTTTAATATACATCATGTATAATTTGCCCTCAATGTCACTCAGGTATTTTCCCAATTTATTATTCTAATTTTATATTCTGATCATCGGAGTAACTTGTGTGTAAAATAGTTTATAACCATTTTATTAATGAGTGTGTTCATGTTTTATAGAAAAATACTTAGAGACTTGACTGACCCCTTCTATATCAACTGAATTTTCCTTTCAACAATAACTGATGGAATACAGTTAATGTAAAAAGGGAAAATTTGTGACTTTATAAACTTTTTTCTTTCATAACGTCCATAGATTATCCTTATATATTTATGTATACTATTTATATTTCCATGTCCCATATGAATAATTTTTCTATTATCTTTTATCCTTATATCGTGATTCGGTTAGCTATAATCAATACAAGACCAAAACATGGGTATACACTAGAACAGAGTATCACTTAACTATATGAGCCATTTTCTGCAAATAAGATATGAATCAAAACTGGAGTTTTCGTTATATCCAACAATTTAGGGAAATTCTTTAAAGTTGTTGATAAGCAACAAAAGCTTTTACTATTAAAACAAAGTCTGTCACAAATGTATGTGATTGTCTGTAGCTCAGGTGTTTGAGGCGTAGGTCTTTGTTACCTGAAAGCTTTGGCAGTGCAGGTTTGAATCCGTCTTTTTCATAGCTGTGCTAATGAAAGTTTGACCCCGAACTATGGTTTGAACAAGTTGGTTAATCTCTAAATAAATCAATGGCCAATCATATCAACATTTACAAATAAAACGAATGATAATGTAAACTACAATTCCACGAATCAAGGGTATAATTAAATAATTAAAACATCATTAAATTGTTACAATTAAAATATAAATAAAAAATTTTTATACTAAATATAATTAATAAAATTAAAATACATAATTTTATAATTATCACTTTTTTATTTAACATCTCTAATCAATAATATCTCTAAAATATATGAAATTTGAAACTTAAAATGGTATAAGGTAAATTTTTTTTTAAATTATAAGATAAAGTTTTTATTTACACCATTTGGTATTTTTATTTAACAAATTATCATCTTCAACATAAAAAGAATTTCATCACTCATTTTAATGTTGTTAACTTTTATTTTTTTACTGTAACTAAATTATTTTATAATTTATTTAAATAGACAAAAGACTAAAATATTTGTTTATTTCACATTTTTTGCTGTATACCGTTTTTTTTTTTTTTTAACAAGAGATACCATCATTTCTTATACCTTTATATAATTTAATGTCTTTTAAATATTTTACAATTCGGCTATGAAATTTATTGTCCTTTCCGATCAAATACGTTCGTTTTATGCATCAATTCTGTTTTCTCTTCTTACTTCATTCTGAAGTTCACATGCTTGATCTGTGAATTCTACTGGGAGTTAGCCTTCCAGTAAGTACCTGTGCTAAGTTTAAACAGCTCGATCGGTAACTTTGTGATCCTAACATCTTTCCTGGTTCGATACAAAGTTGAGTATCCATAACTTCTCCGTTTCTCTCATTCCCTTAGGTTTTAATTGTACAGAAGTAATTCATCGAATTAATTTATAGAATCTTTATTTTATTGTGCTTAGATCACTGATTAATTAGTAAATAATATTAAAAGCGGTATTCTTGTTGCAAACACTTCTATATGTACATTATTATTGAGTTTTAAATACTCTCATTAGGTCAGCGACCGAATTAGTATAGTAAGTTGGTATGTAACTCTCCATTTTTTTAGCTTTGGCTGATTCAACGTCTTTCAGGAAAGACATTCCAGATAGAGTTAGCATCGTATCCATTCCGCTTATGTTACCGGCAACCATGTCGCATTCGATGCTGCAACAGTAGTAAAATAAAAAAAAATTAATTTATGTTTGCAATGTGAAGAGAAGGCTCAAAAACTCAAATCTCTCTAACAGTTATAGACTACTGAACAATCATCGTTTCACCATTTCGGTCATCATCTTAAAGTAAAGAGTTTTAGAGAAACTACTAGACCTAAGCAAAGTTTACAAATAATACGTAATATGTTTTTGAACAATATTTAGCATACAATAGTATGATTCTAAAACAAGGCATTAAGTCTATCAATCCGTAAATGAATAATCAGCATTTCTAAATTTCAATCATTTCTAGAAAAAAAATAAAAGTTTGCACATCCCATATCAGCCATCTAAAAAAGACTTCCATATAAACGTAGTACATCACTTTAAATATACAATTTTGAGAGAGATTTATGAGAATTTCGAAATTGAACTTGATAAATTTTAGATACGATTTATGAATTTATTTAATCAAGTTCACATTAGTTAACCCAGTGTTTCAGTGGTTAAACATAGTTTTTAGTTAGATGGCATTAATAAAGTGCAATAAAACGTAGTTTGAACCAAAGTCGACATGCATTGAACGTAATGTAACAAGATGTGCGAGTTTTTCATGAAAAGATATATGTTAAGGGTTTTTTCTCCTCTTTTGAAAAGTATTATTTGAAGTGCTAAAGTTTGAGGATTGTTAAAAAAAAATTAAATGTTTACCAAATTATGTTATAAAAAAGCATTCTTGTGCACTAAAAACCTTCAGGACTCTGCAAGTGAAGTCAAATTGAAATGCTTTGCTGTGAGCTTAATATTTTTATTGCATTGATTAAATCTGACACTACCCCTCCTTTCTTTTTCCAAAATCTAGGAAAATCCATAAGACTAATACTCCACAAAAGAAACTTCAGCTATTTCCTCTAAGTGTATGGATACAGCCAACCAGTTACAGCTCTGTGCATTTTAATTTGCATATTTTTTTTCTTTAAATTAAATAGTTTTGAATACTTACCCATCGCCGACGAAAAGGCACCTTTCGCTTGGAAACCCAAGGGACTTGAGGTAACTGTTGCAGTATTCACTACCTTTCCCCATTGCTATCGAATCTTTCCTTCCCGATCCAGCTTTAACGGCGGAAACTAAGGAGCCTACCGCTATAGAAAAAATGAAATTCAAATGAATTAAAAACAATTCTTTTAAAATATGAAATTGAATAAATTTCAATAACACACTATTTTTAGGAAAAGTGATCCAATTGCTTGAAACATTATCATATTTAATTAACTAAACAAAGCAAGAAATACCATCCGTTATCTCATTGACTTTTGTCAGATATCAATACATAAAATTCAAGTTCATTTCAATATACTGGCATCCCTTGTGGGGAAACTATTCGTTATTTTTAAACTCAGACTATTAATACATTACTCCATTTAAACATATTCTATTCATATCACAAGTTAATTACTCTTTTGATTTGGGGATTATAAATGTTTATTTAAAGTTGTAATGTTATAATTAAGGATATTGGTTCCTAAGAGTTAATTCATGTGTTTCTATAAATGTTTTGGTTTGCGTCAAATACAATTAAGAAAATTACCGTTTTGAAAACTTTAATGTTTATATTTTTTTTAATAATTATTATATAAGTCTGATTATTATTGATCATTATTGCTTGTCATAAGATTGATAAATAGTACATGTTAAGGTGCAAATATATTTTACACGATTGTGAAATGATTTAAATCTTCCTTTTCATTTTTATATACTTTTAATTTTAGAATGTAGGAAAATCTATAAAAAAAAACCTACACAATAAAATGAAAAAGTAATTTTAAAAAGTCTATGAAGTAAAAAAATGCAAATTATAAATAATGAAGATTATTAATAATTTATAAACTTGGTAAACAAATTAATAAGTTGCTTGGAACGTTTGTGAGTGTATCTTCTTAGTGATGTCCTGTAATGGTCTCATTTTCTTTGTGCGAACGGGTTGTCGCAAATAGTAGGAAGAAATTATATTTCTTATTTTATTAGTATTTATTTATTTGTAAATATGGTGCAAATGAGCTCTATAATCCATACTATCATTGTCCAAATACAAGACAGAATGTAATGGTATACGATATAAAAAAATCGCGAAATTGGTTAATAATGGAATATATTTTAGAGAAACTTTCAAGTTTGTACTCATGTTTTATGAACTAGTGACTTAAGAAAAAAAAATGGAAGAAGATAGTTAACCGTATGAAGTAGATTATAGAAAGATAGTCCGAGTGGCGGTCAATAAATGTATCAAAATAGTAAAAGAGAACTATTGTTAACCAATGTTTCGCCCCATTTTGCACAGTCGGGACAGATACCCTATACCTAACCAACCCCTACGATTATTGTAATTTTTTTCTATCTCCTTTTTTATCACTAATTTGTTCTGCCTTTCTCACCTAACTCTTTACCATATTTATACTAATTTTAATGTGTAGTCTTCTACAATTTATTTGTATAGATCTATATTTAGATCTGGTTGTATTTATTAGTAACTTGTTTCCAGTCTACCTACATATATATTTCCTTATATTGTTATTATTAATTCTCTTCTATATACTTTATAAGCATAACAATTGTTTTGAAATATTTTTTTATTTTAATTTTCTGTTAATTATAAAAGGTTTGTAGCTTGTTTTTTCATTTAGCCCTGAGGAAACCCAGCAAAGTGGGGCAAAACGTTGGTTTAAAAGAAATAGTTTTCTTTTACTATTTTGATGCGCTTATTCACCGCAACCCGGACTATAGGAAAAAAAAACATTACAATAGAAAAAAAATTATTATTAATTAGAAAAAGTGTAAAATATTAGGTATTTTCCATACCTGGAACCACTGGCTGACGGTTCGCAATATCCGAAAGGTGTGTTTGCATCAACAATACTTTGGGATCAACCAAATAGTTTGCTGCTTTGAACATCTTCATGTAGTTAAAGTTGTAGTCACCTGCAACTAACACTGCACCGACACCAGTTTCGAACTTAGCTTTTCTCAAATCACCGACTCCAATTTTTGTTACCTACAAAATAATTATCGTTTGTTTGTAATTTATTGTTCAAATTGAAATTCTGATTTAATAATTCTAATATTATTGCCTCTAAATATATTTCCCCACATGGTTAAAATATACGAGAAAAACATTCTCAACTACCTAAGTACACAAAAGGATTTGATTCCTGCAGAACAAAGTGGATTTCAAGCTCAAATGTGTTCTGAACACTCTTTACTGAAGCTACGGAAAGGGATGAAGAAAAAGTTAAAGCGTATATGGCCACTGCTTTGATCTCTACGGACTGCTCCAAGGCATTCGATTCTGTTTGCCATAGAACAGCTCTGTTGATATAAAGTGTTCAAAACAATTATATTTATTTTTTAAATGATTTATGCACCAGTTCTCTTTGATAGTATAAGTATAAAATACGAAATCACACACGGTGTACCATACTTATGGTATACCTTAAGGAGCTATTTTATTCCTCGTTCGTTTTAATTTTCTTATGCAAAAATAGTTCGTACAGTAATAATTCTTGAGTAAGAATTGATATGTTAATTGTTAAAGCTGACAGATAAAATCATGCAGAATGTTTTTTTGTTAATTTTACGTCTTATTATAATTATAAATAATAAGCGTATAAGCTTATACTTAATATTTAAAAAGGGTTCCGGTGTCTGTTAGAACTCTTTACTTTTTTAGAAAGAAATAGTTGTTTTATAGTAATTATATAAGAAGAACGTTAAGACCTACTTAGCGCATTATTAAGTTCTATATTTTTTAAAATAATTATTTTTAAAAAAATGCACTACACGATGTTTTTTTTATTTAATTTAAAAATTATTTACACCTAATTTAAAATATATTTTACACATCTCAAAGCTAATGAATTATTTTATATCAATTTATAAATGTACAAAGTTTTTGATATGCCAAAATTTAAAAGTAATTATTCTTTTTTTTTTTCTTACCTTAACTCATTTGATGATTTTATTTTAACCCATTAAAAGAAATTTTCATATTCAATTCGAAACATAAGTCTTCATTTTTAATTTTTTTTTTTTATTTTAGTGAGTTGACGTATATTCATAATTACTATTAAATTGTGGCCTCATATTAAAACCTTATTAAAATTAAATTAACATAAAATATTAGTGGTGCAAGTAGTACAATATATTTTATATTGCTGCAATTAATTTTTAAATATTTTTTTTTAATTTAATGTATAATTGTATTCAAAAAATTATTAATGGTGCATTATTTTAATTTTTAAAAAAATGATGTAGGTAAAAAAAGGACCGAAATATTGTTCTGATATGAGGGAAACATATTGAATTCATAAAACAAGACGATTTATTCCTAAAAAATCCCTTTTAACTACTAAGCGTATGATTATAACTTATAATTAAGAAATCAAAATATTGTAAAATTAACTTTGAAAAAAAAATTAACTAGCTATGTAAATATTAAAATATATTTTTAACTTCTATGAATTAATTTTTTTATGAAACTTGATGTGCAATTGTGTTTAAAGAACTGTTTGTTAGGCATTATTTTAAAAAAACAAACAATGGAACTGGGTAATGGGCAAAAAAAGCCCGAAACGTCGTTCTAAAGTGAGAGAAAAATAATAAAGTAATATAAAAGCCTATTTCTTCTTGGAATTATGTATATATATTTCTATGTTTAGTGTTATGATTCGGTAAAGAATTTTTAAATTTTTTGATATAAATATTAATATTTTTACGTATATTTTGAATAATCCATACAACTAATAAACGCTAAATTTTTTTAAATTAGTTTATTTTTTATTTCCATTGGGGGTGATGGAGATTGGTCCTCCCCCCCCCCAAAGATTTAAAGCAGATAAATTTAATTAAGTTGGTATAATAACATTTTTATAAAGTGTCTATAATATATTACAGTGAACTTTTAAAATAAATCTCAACTACACCAAGAGTGCCACAAGTAAATTCTGAGTTCATTCTTTAAACCACTCCATTAAACTTCATACATCTCTTCCTAAAACAAACTTGCATTGTTATTATTATAATTTTTCGCATATCTAGTATGGGATATTTGCATAGTATTTTTTTAATCTGTTTAGTTACCATTAAAAATAAAAAAATTGAAAAGAGGAAGATGAGTGGAGGGGATTGTTAACAAGAATGTAAGGTTAGTAACCATCACCTAACGACATCACCAGACTCGAGTTAGTCTTCAGCGAACCACATTATAAATCTTCCTAGATTGAAGTTACATCGAACAGAATAAGGTAAAAAAGAACTCATAAACTTTTAACATAATACTTGCCTCTTCGTCATGTACGACTTGAAATCCGTGATCTTTCAGCTCAGCGACTGGTCCATCTTCTACACCTATGACGTATACTTTTTTGTTAAAATTTATCTCCTTCAGATATCTCACTGCAAGATGTGTACAACACATGACGTTTTCCTAAACATTAATTAGAAATATTCAGAGCTATTGATGCAATAATGTTATTCGAGTCCGAAAAGAATGGTATTTTTTTTTTCATTTAATATAAAAAAAATTAACATAAGGAAGTACATTCATTTTCAAGTAAGTTCTAATATGTTTATATATATGACAGGTTTTTAGTTTGATTGTCTGAGTGGTAGTCTAAAAAGTTAGCTAAAAAACTATTTATGATATACCAAAGTTTTGCTGCAGTTTGTAGGACTTTATCAGGGCTTCCAATAAGTAAGCAAAAACAACATTTTGTTTACTTGCAAGACAAGAGATTTTTTGCTATTAATTACCAAATAATAATTTTTTAAAAAATTCATCATTAGTTGTTATATTTCGGTTTATATTATTTATTTGACTTTACTTTCTACTCTCAGCCAATATACCATTATTATTAATTGGATGTTGTTTTTACTTCATTTAAAAATTTGTAAATATGGTATTTTTAACATCATACATTCTTCGTTGTCAATTCCATATATATTTTGTCTATCTATTATCAAAAGTTACATTTTGGTTAAATTTGGTTATTTGTCTTATTTTTATAATTATTTTTTAATTTCTTAAGACACTAAAGCTTAATTTTTATTTTCTGTATTATTATATTGAAGAGATTCGTCCCTGAGTAAATAAAGAATTTTATTATTATTATTACTTAGGGTACACCCTTACCACCTAACGGCGAAACAATACCCATTTAACAAATTATGTAACTGTTCATTTAATTGTATTATTAGTTTCTCAAATTGTATAACTGTAATTTACATGTACTGTTTCGGGTAACCTAAGATAACCGAAAGTCTGAATTAGAGGGGCCCTCATGATGTAGGCAGCACTAGCGCCCCAGGTGGCCAAGAGCCAAAGCTACCTCCTTCAGCGCTCTCTGTGGGAAGAAAAGAAACTTGGGCATGAGAAAACCATTTTCTCTTGCCACCAGCAGTTCTTACTTCTTCACTCTCTTTTTACTGCAAAAACGAGTGAGTCAAGACACTCTGAGGTGCCTCCCAGAACAGAGGAGGAGAGAGGAAATCAAGAAATGAAGGAAAAATAGCCAAAGAATGGATTAAGTCTACCTATCAGTATAATTAACATCCATCATCAACCACATCATTAAATTTATAGACCAATTATTCTAAATTCATTAACACACCTAATCATAAATGTTCTGTTTTGGCCACCCTCTACACCAGCTGTAACACATAGAATTTTAGTTTCATTTAATCATGTTTCCTTTCATCATTACCATCTATTATATACAGTCCACTAAAATCCAACAAGCCAATCAAAAGTGAAGGTGCGCCTGTCCTTCAGTTGAAGTCACATTTCATACATTTATTCTGTATTATTTTCATTTTTATCATTCTACCTTATATGCAAAACAAAGTATTACACAGGGATCATATGTAAAACAAAATATTACTCAGTGATCATACATAAAATAAAATATTACTCAGTGATTATATGTAAAATAAAATATTACTCGGTGATCATACATAAAATAAAATATTACTCAGTGATTATACGTAAAATAAAATATTATACAGTGATCATACATAAAATAAAATATTACTAAGTGATTATACGTAAAATAAAATATTACTCAGTGATCATATGTAAAATAAAATATTGCTCAGTGTTCATTTGTAAAATAAAATATTACATGGTGGTCATATGTAAAATAAAATATTACTCAGTGTTCATTTGTAAAATAAAATATTACACAGTGATCATATGTAAAATAAAATATTACTCAGTAATCATATGTAAAATAAAATATTACTCAGTGATCACTAAAAACTTTTTTTAAATAATACAGAGATTAAAAATCTAAATTTTCTTCTCTTAGCCATAGATGACCAAAAGGAACATTTTTGTTGCATTTGAGGTCTATAATCAAGTTTTTAACTTTTGTTAAAGATCTTTTATGGCTTGTCTCCACAACGCTTTGATTTTTAATATTTTTTATATTATCTTTTGTAATTATCAGTTCTATAACCATAATTATTATTGAATCAACTTACCTTCTTGATTGCTGGAAAAAGTGTGGTAACTTTTTCAGTGATGTCTTTTAATTTCGCTAAGCAGTTATCCGTGAGAACATATATCGATTTACCATTTCTGGCAATTTCTTCAAGCACCTCTTTCACGCCATTTATTGGAGATGCTTCTAAGTGAACAAGGACACCTAAAAAAATTATAACATATATTTTATTAGAATATAAATAACTACCTTTCTATTTGTTTATTATATCATTTATGAGAGAAGTAATTAAAAATATATACAAGATCGTATCTTATTTTTGTTATAATATGACACAGCGTCTCAAGTTGAAATCTGACCTGATCCAGTATCAACCGTCAGGTTTTTCCGATCAAATGCCATCCGATTTCGGTTACCAAGGCAGACAATGGCCACTGAAATCTCCCATCTAAGCCTTGGTCAACCAACTCTCTGTTCCATAGTTTTCATCATTAAACACCTTTCATGAGATTTCTTTAAGCGATGGCCTGGCCAGGTCTAAGGATGGACCTTATGATGTGAACTAACACATCAAAGTCTAGCTTGTTTAATTACTTGCACAATCTCTAAACAATTATAAATATTTAGAAATATTTCCTTAATTAGCTATTAAACAAATTATTCTGCATAAGCAAAAAAAAGGGTAGACTGTGACGTCAGAACATGATCTCAAGTTGGGTTAATTTGCTTCTGTTTAGAACTAGCACATTCCAACCTCTTTGGCGTTGCCTCTTGTGTAACCTTCTACTCTCATGTTATAGTATGAAGTATTTTGTTTTTAATTTTATTATTTTATAAATACTGGTAGTTTTATCAATAATAACAAGAGATATTCAGAAAGTCTTAAACGTTCTTGATTATTAGTGTTCTATTATTGAGTGCTGTGAGTGTTTATTTTCAAGTTTTAGTACAATTTAAAAAAAAAAAAATACTGATTTAACATATGTTTCTTAAATAAAATGTTTAAAATATAACATATACTTTAAGTTTCAAACTAAGTGTTTAATAAAGTAATTTATTTTTATCTAGATTTGTTTTCATCTAAATTAAACCTCTACCCTTGATTTATTATCAGTTTTTGAGGTATGATATTATTTAAGTAACTTAATGATGATTAGTGCGTTAAAATGCTGATTGAATGAATTAAATACCAAATATTAATGGAACAACTATGTTTGATTTGAATTATTCCTAATGCTGTTATAAGTGAATAAAACTAAATGTTTCCTCTTTTCATTTACTTATAAATAGTCGTGAATTTCAACTATAAGTAACCATTATATAACGAATACAAAGATAATCTATAAGTGATGCTCATAATTAAGTGTAATATATGTTCAATAACATTTAATATTTAATATAATGATAATAGTAAAATAATTGTCAGGTTATGTTTAATTTATTAATAGATGATTTACTTTATAGTATATTGGAAAATAAATGTTACTTGTTTTTTCGGTTACTATGATTCATTATATTAATATACTATTATGATTTTGTTATATTTAAATGCATATATGATTTAAGACTATAAAATAACATATCCAAAATGATAAGACAATTAGTTTTGTTAACAGTGATTTAATGTAAGCCTAAATGCACACAAAATATGGTATAATGAATATTATTGTGCAGTTGTATTATTACATATATATCATTAAATCAAGCCCTAGAAAATATGCTAAAAAGTACATTTCCTTATCACTAAGTTATTGTCGCAATTTTGTTAACAATTAGACAACTCACTGTGTTCTTTATTTTTATGTGTTTGTTGTAAATTGTTATCAGCATCATTATGGGTTTTCATTCTATCATCTATATCATAGTAATATTTGGCCCATAATTAGATAGTATAAAATATCTCAAAGCTGATTATTTGTTTAAAATTAATTCATGATGAAAATAATTTAAAAATGAAAATTAATCCATGTTTGTTTTGGAAAACATAATTTCATTATATCATTATAAAATAATAAAAGGTTTTACTACTCTAAAGATTAAAAGTTATAGCTATGAGCTTAAAAAACTTATTTCATAATAGGAATTTATATGGATAATCAAGATGACTATGGTGCAAATAATATGTTTACATTTAGTTCCAAAGTAGAAACTTAGTATAACTTAGATTTTAAAATTCTTTTCAGTATTTGTTTTTTTTCATTTATTTTTTTAGGCCAGTATTATTATTTATTATTTATTATTTCTTTATGTAATATATATTTGTATATATATTTTTATAAAAAGATGGTCTAGGTGTGGTCAAATAGAAACTAAAATAGTACAAAAACTATTTTTTTTTTTTTATATGGCAACAATCTCAAAGACATCTGAGAATAAGATAACATAAAATATAAAGTAAACTATAAAGTAGAATGTAAAATCTATGTGAAAAATTATTTAAAAATGAGTTAAGGAAATGAAAATATGATGTACAAAGTAAAGTTTCGCCCAATTTTGCAGGGCTTCATTAGAGTTAATTAAGGAAATAAAGGATTTTTATGTCTTTTAGTTTAACTATTTTTTTTTATTTCTTTTCCTTTTATCTAATATAAAATTATTATTACTCCACCTGTTCATTATATGTCTAATATTTATTATTGTATTTCTTCTTTTTTATTTTTACTTAACCTTGTGCATCTTATTTTTGTTTTCTCTTATTTACTTTGCTCATTTTTATATAGTTTTTCACATACTTTTTATTTAAAAACAAATTTGATCCTTTTTTTCTCAACTTTATTCTTTACAAACCCTCCAACGTTTCGACCCTCAGGTCATTCTCAAGGATACCTTCATTTTGATGTCATTTTCTTTCTTCACGCTAATTGCCTGCATTTTTAAGATTTTAAAAAAGAAAATGACATCAAAATGAAGGTATCCTTGAGAATGACCTGAGGGTCGAAACGTTGGAGGGTTTGTAAAGAATAAAGTTGAGAAAAAAAGGATCAAATTTGTTTTTAAATAAACCAAACCACTCTCAAACAAGAAAATATTATTAAAAATTAAAATACTTTTTATATTCTACTATAGTTAATTTATATTTCATGTTTTATTATACGATATTAACAATATTTTCAGTTTTTATATCTTGTTTTTAGCCTTGAAGTCTTGCAAAGAGGGGAGAATTGTTAATATTTTATTAAATAGCTATATTTCATTTTATTTTTTAATTGTTTCTTGGTACATGTCAATGAGTAGTCATTTGTATTTTTCGCTATTACTTATTAATTTTTTTCTTAAGCTATGTCGATAAATTTGAAAATAAACCTCATAAAATATTGGTTCATTTTTGTGAATATGGGTTCAACTGTATCAAATTAATTAAGATAATAAACTTTACAATTTTAGTATGATTAACTTACAGCAACTATATTTAAAGTAAAAGAAATAAGTCGTGATATAATCATAATATATGTTGTATAGACGGGTTAATGTAATGAACTATTGTAAAACATACAATATGGAATACAACTTACCGTCCATGTCGAATATATATGCATCGTATTTGTTCCTAAAATCCTCAAGTTCATGAGAGTTCAGCTTTGAAAAGTCAATCATTTTTCTAGCCATGGTACTGACACTGAACAAACAATGACATGAAATGCAATGCAGTGATGCAACTACTTAGTTATACTGATTAGCAAGATAACCCCTCTAGGTCAGAAATGATCAGGTAGGGGGTAATAAAAAAAAAAAAAAACAGTAATAAAATAAACAAAGATAAAAGTAACTCATTGAGACATCCAATACTTTCCCAGAGATGGAAGTTGACCTTGCTCATAACTTCTAACGATAATTTTATAAAACTGCATCGTTGCCTAGCTATTACTACGTAGATAGAGGAAAATTAAGAGGAAATTATTGCGGCCATTAATTATTATTGTCAATTTAATTTGTATCAAAACCAAAAATTGACCACTTTAAAAAGAAATGAGTGGAGAAGAAAGTCGGGTGGTGCGGTCAGCAAAAAAACACAAACAAAAAGCTATTTATTCCTGCCGACGTTTCGACCTAAGTTTTCAGGTCTTCATCAGGGAACTGATGAGATGAGATGATTTCCTGATAAAGAAACTTTGGTCGAAACTTCGGCATGAAAAAGAAATTTTTGTTTATTTAAATTTTTTGCTGGCCGCACCCTCCCCCCCCAGACCATCTTATCCACTTATTAATCTACTTCCAACTATCTCTAGAAAGAAATAGTTTGTTTGTCCATTCAATACGTTTTAATAGTTCATGAATAATTCTTAAACATTGTTATCGTGTCCGGTTTGAAAATTGTGTATATTTCAAAATTAATGCTGTTTAAATTATGACTCAATACATTTTTCTATAGGATGCACCGTTTAGGAGCTATAAGGCAAAAAAAACAAAGACGATCCATTTCTATGTTAAATTAATTATATAATTATTATGAGTCTTAAAATTACCACAAATGTTTATTAATTAAAAACTATTTTTTAAAAAATTATTTTCGAATATTTGTTCTCTTCACCGTACTTCTATATTATAAGAACCTAACACAATTTTTGATGGGTAAATTTTTAAAGATTTAATTTTTCAGCCATATTTTATTTATATTTTTTTTGTGCTTATAAACATCTAGGAATACCTACTTAATGTACAATTTCAATGCCAACTAACTAATCCATTTAAAATTAAACATTATAAAAAATATTTTTTTTACTTTCTCAGTTTTCAGCTAAATTCAATTTTATTATTCAGCCATATTTTATTTATATTTTTTTATGCTCATAAACATCTGAGAACATTTACTTTATATACCATTTGAATTCCAAGTATTTAATCCATTTAAAATTAACTTTTTTCCAGCTAAATTCAATATTTACGGGTGATTTTTTAAGAAAATTTGATTTCTCAGAAATATATTTTTTTGGTGCTTATACACATCTGAAAACACTTACTTTATGGACACATTCAGTACCAAGGAATTGATCCCTTTAAAATTAAACCTTCCTAAAAATATTTTGTTTTTATTTTCTCATTTTTCAGCTTAATTCAATTTTTGACGTATATTTTTTTTAAGATTTAATTTCTCAGAAATATATTTTTTTTGTGCTCATAAACATCTGAGAACACTGACTTTACATACGAACTCAGTGGCGATTAACTAATAATTAAACAATATTTTTTTTCATTTTTCAGCTCAATTCAATTTTTGACAGGAAATGTTTTAAAGATGATTTAATTTTTTCGCTATTTGTTTTTCCTCTTATAAAAATCTTATAACACTTTATGCAGAATATCAGTAGCGAGTTGCTAATCCCTTCGAAATTAAAATTTCTCAAAAATGATTGTTCTTTTTTTATTTACTCTAGCGTTAATTTAGCATCTGTGTTATGTTATTAGATTCAATTTAAAAAAAAAAAAAACATGAAAAGTCGCTGTGCCACAAAACCTCATTACAAATTTCAATTTTTAGATTCACCTCAAAGAAAAAAAAATTGATAATAATAAAAAAAAGGAATACTTAAATCTTAACATAATAATTAATAATTCACGTGTTCCGAGTGAAATACATTTTATAAAAAAAAATTTTCAAAATCTATTCTCATCTATTGCATTTAAGTTCATAACATGTCTTCTATTTGATAAAATTATTCCATATTAGTGTTTTGAATGAAAATTGAAAATCCATTTCCACATTGACTATATGTGATTTTAAAACATCAATAATGTTTTTATCTGGTTATACAAATTGTAATTCCACTTCAGATTGATAAGGAAAAGCAAAATTTCTAAGAGACTGGTTTATAAATTATATAAGAAGATAAACAACCTGCAGCATAATTTAATGATCTTTAATTTGTTTGCTTTATTATATTTCAATTCGTTGACATATACTGCTATGGATACTGAGTATTTGGCAATGTTTGATAAACAAATATGATATACAAATTAATAAGACCATAATTTATTTCCAAATGATTAATTTACATTTTAATTGACTTAATATTGTATAGTTTTCTCATGATTAAATCGTTCCGTTGTGCAGTATTCATAAATCATAATTCTCTTCATTATTTTTAATATCAGCTATAAAAAAAACTATTTTTTTTTTTTTTTAATAAAATAAAAATGTTGTAGAGCATTTAATGGAAAATTTAGTACGGCTCTATTTTTATTAATTATATATGCAATGTTTTTACTAAATGCACTTTATTTATTTAAAAAAAAAAATTGTATTCTTAATATACACATATATATATTTCTATCCATACATATCACGACATAATGCTTATTAGGGTAACAAATTGGCATCCAATAAGGGGTTCATATAACTTTAACTTGTAATAATTTAATAAAAAATAATAAAATAAATTTCTTTAATTTTTATGTTGGTTATTGGGACGAGTTGTGCCACTATTTTATCAAAACTGGCTAATAGCTATTAGCGCCTTTAGTTAGTGTGTCATAAGAAAACAATATTCAATTCTTAAATTAAATCCGGAATGGACTTTCTCAATGAAATATTTAAGTGAAAAATCGTATGTTAATTAGAAAAATAATAAAAAAAAATGTAATAGTAAAAACCAATTTACCAACAAGGTAACAAAAGATGGAATTAGTCTCGTACACATTTCCTGACTTGTGATATCTTAGTAAAAAAAAAAAATAATTTAATAAATAATTTTTTCATAAATTATTGATTGCATCTTTAAACCTGAAGGCTTCTCCCACAATCAAATTTTCATACACTTTTTTGAGTTATTAAATCCAATATGTCTTATATACAAGCATAGTTTGTTGAAAAACTCTTTGCGAACAATTAGAGCTTTCAAAAATCCCTCTAGAACTGTTTTAAACAGATCGAAAACACCTGTTTTAACATTATCATAATTAATACAAAAACTTTATATTTTTTTTTTAAAAAATCAAACAGGCCACTATGCAAGCCTAGAAAAAAGTTCATTGAGGTAAAAAAAAAATTATATGACAATAAGAATCCTTGTAATTAAATGCCCAAAACGGTCATATTTCGTGATTTGCTTATAAATATTTTTCACTATGTTGCAACATAAATATTTTTTTACTTTACAATTTCTAATTTTTATATTAATTACAACGTTGGACGTCTATTCCGGATTTAATTTTAGTTAAAATTGCAATTAAAAAAAATATATCGTACTCGAACTAGCTGTGGAAATTTATAATTAGCTATCAATTAAAAATTATTTGATATTTTCTATTTTTTTTTCTTTTGGTAAGTAATTTATATTCAAAAATTGTTTATTAATTTCACAATTACATATTTTTCCTCTTTTCAGACCGCTCTAACATCTTCAATCATTTTCTCTAAAACATTGTCCCAAAGTATTATTCATTATTTCTTTCGTTTATATAATGAATTAGATTTTAATTTTATTAAAAATTAACCAAAATTCGTTTACTTCAACTTAATTTTTTTTTTTTTGGGGGGGGGGTAATTTTGTATATCCTTTTAGTATTACAGTTATTATTTTCTTGTTATATACATGTAAACAATTAATGGATTATTAATAATAATTTGTTACTATATGTAGATAAAATGCCTGAAGATAGGCGGACTGTCCAAAACGTCAGAAAGAAGAATATATCATCAATTTGAAGTTATTGATAAAGAATTTTGATCTCAGATCAAGAGAAAAAAATTATAAAATATAAATAATGCCTACAAAAAAGGAATTTTTAAATTTACTTTCAAACATTTTTATTCTAAGACTATAAATAAGATAAATGTTAAATAATGATAAAGTCGAAATTCCAACTAAATTAATATTATTTACAAAAATGGTAAAAATTTATTAATAAATTTACTATTTTTGTCATTAGGCGAATTTTATATAAAACTACAGATTAAGGATCTCAGATAAGATATTAATTTTTTTTTTCATTTTTGACAACTCTATAATTTTTATAATACTGATTGAAATAAATATTTATATTAATGAGTATAATGACAATTATTATTCAGTCTTAAATGCTTTAATTAAGTCAGCGACGGAATTGATGTAATAGGTTGGTATGTGATTCACTCTGTTTTTGGCCTTAGCAGATTCAACATCTTTCAAGTTACATGCTCCTGTGAGGGTAAGCATCGTGTCCATCCCACTCATATTACCGGCCTGGATATCATTTGGTAATCTGAAAAGTAATAAAAATTCAATAAAAAAAATTAGATTTAGGTTTAATAAAGCATATTTTAGGAAGGACCAGAAACAATAAATCCTTAAATATCGCAAATAGTCTTATAAAAAAATAACTGGTTTATGAATGAATTAAATGTGTTAAATTATGTATAAAAAAAAATACTAAAATTGATATATTCAAACAATTAACGACACATATCGGCAAAAATATATGTCTGCCTAGACTGTAGGGTTTTAACTACAACACAAAAATAACAAAACTTAAATAAGCCATATGCTTAAAAAAAATCAACAAGTCACGAAGTTAAAACAGCAATATGATATTTATGTTAAAAGGAACCAAACAACAATATCAAACTTGTAACAAACTGTGGTAAGGTATTAATCCTTCACATGTTAACCGAATGA
>NW_027116117.1:118903-121431 GCF_000696795.3 Halyomorpha halys | reverse complement strand
AACTATAGCATTAATCCCTCTTATAAGAGACTAAGCTCTTTCCAGTGTAGCCCGTTGTACATATCTGCTAAGAGCTCTCCAATTAAAGCCTTTTAATAGAGAGAATAATTTTTCTGGAGAGCTGGTCCGCTGCCCGAAATATTTTATTCTAATTTCACTGTACTTGTAACAGGTTCCCAAGAATTGAATAGTTTCTTTTCTTTTTAAAATTGGGTTATAAATTAGTATTAAATTTGAATAATTTGCACTAAGAAAATACACAATGTTCCAAAACTATCATCTGTCTAGACCAGAAAAAAAAACTACCGTAAATCTTCATCTAGGATAGTTTTTAAGACTGTTTTAATTAATTCCATACTACCTAAGCTTCAAGAATAGAACATTGTGTCTACAATTGACCTGATATTAATAGTGCAGAAACAATTTAAAAATAAAAATTTAGATTTCCAAAAGTCATGTTTTTTTATTATTTTTTTTAAGGCAATCCACAGTGAAGGTTATCTTTGCCTAGTTATCTACAGGTGACCAAACTATTCTAACCATGGTGGCGGTTGTTAAGTTTTTTATTTTGTGGGACCGCCACTTAATGAAAAAAGATCAACTTCCCCAGACCGAATTCGAACCGGCGCCGCCCGCAGATCTCAGATCGAGAGACTTAGGTCTAACCATCTGAGCTACGAACGAATGTTACTATTAATTTGTTTTTTTAAATTAATGACCAAATTAAGTTTTTTTCTATTTATTTAGGACGACAATTTCATCTTTTTTTTAGCGTTTTTTAAAACCCAAGGTATATTAAGACTGGTGAAAAAAAAATTTTTTTGTTTATTTTTATTTGTAAATTTTTCAAACCACTTTTCAGTGAATGAGGAATGGGATGGAACCAATGTAAAAAATGGTTACATAAAAAAATTCATTTCATAGACCTCTCCTACACGCCTTATATTATATTTTCTAAAGGTTTACAGTCAACAAACATACATCTCTCTGTATCTTAATTTGGACATATTACAATAAATATTGCTAATAATAAAAATCATATTGTTTTAAGCAATATCACTTACCCATCGCCAACAAAGAGGCACCTTTCGACTGGAAATCCAAGAGACTTCAGATACTTGCTACAGTATTCGCCACCTTTTCCCATACCGATCGAATCGTTTCTCCCCGATCCTGCTTTCACAGCCGAAGCTATAGCACCCACAGCTACAGAACAGTTGTAAAAATATAATTATAAACATTTTTATTTGCTTAGATATAAGTTACTATATAACATTTTCAACAACAGATTATCCTTTTGTATCCAAAAGCCAAAACAATTATATTTTTTAGCTCAGCTCCACAGTTAGAATATCAAGATTAATTTCTCAATGTCCTAAGAATTGCATTAGATGCATAGATACAGTAGATGGTTTGTGAGAAATAGCCAATTGATTCGGGAACTACATATGAAATCAATAAATAATTAAATATATTCATTAAATTCCACTCCCATTTCCTGGCAGTTAAACAGCAACAACGTGAAAAACCCAACCTCAACCCGAAGAATAAAGACTAGGCCGATGACACATGTGTGCTGGCTGTTAACAATAACCCTTTAATCCTATATCACAGCTCTCGAAGAATGGTGTAATTGGAGGATTGAAATAAATTCTAACAAATCTCAGCAAATTACCTTTACCCTACGTCGTAAACCTACTGACTGCCCTACAGTATACTTCAATAATGTTGTACTTACCCCTGCAGAACAGATCCGCTACCTTGGACTACATCTGGACAAACGACTAAACTTGGAATCCTCAAACAAGACTGAAAAGACAGGAAACTGCTCGTAGATTCCGACTATTACAGCACTAACTAGACAAACGGTCTGAACTTCTAATCCATTACAAAAGACTTATCTAAATGACTGTAATAAGGCCAATCTGGACATACGGAGTCGAACTTTGGGGCTCTACTAAACCTCTGAATTCCTCTCGTAACCAATCCTTACAATCTAAAACAAACAAACAAAATCCTAAATGCTCTTTACTTTGTCACAAATAAAATCATCCGCAAAGACCTTAATGTTCCATTTTTAACCGATCTAGCCCGAACCAGATATCAATGCTTCCATTATAAGCTTCCTAACCACTCAAACCCATTTGTTTCTAATCCTGCATCCTCTTTTATTCCGAACAATCCTCCGAGGCGTCTGAAAAGAAGATGGCTTCGAGACCTTATATTGTAAAAATGTTTTAAGAGTGCTACCATTGGGTAGTTTCTCTACATGCTTGTACCATACCATTATGATTTCCTCAAATTTACTTGATGTATTTTATGTACAGCTGTAAAAAACAATAAATAAATTTTAAAATAATATATTTCTATTACTGTCTATTATTTTCAATTTCTTAAAAAAATCTTTATAGTACTAATAATTTACCCTTCTATTATTTACCAATATATCTGACTCTAATACTCTCTCAGTATTATATGCATGCACAATTATATTTAATTAAAATATAAAAAAAATATTTAACATACAT
>NW_027116117.1:113334-118733 GCF_000696795.3 Halyomorpha halys | reverse complement strand
ATTTACACTTTGATTTTTAAATTATTTTACAATTCATTAGGACTTAAGTCATTTCAAACAGAAAAATGTGCAAAAGTTAATGTTGAAAATTTTTATTTCTATCTCTAGCATACTTGTGCAAAAAGATTTATTATTCAAACTGTAGCTAAATGTATTATTGTTAATGAGCATCCAATACTTACCCGGCGTAACGGGGTTAAACAAGGCAATGTTTGGTTGGTGACTTTGTATCAACAATACTTCGGGATCTGCAAGATAGTTGGCAGCTTTGAACATTTTCATGTAGTTGAAGTTCATGTCTCCGGCGACTACAACTGCACCGACATTATCTTCAAACTTGATTTTTCTCAGATCACCAATGGCTAGTTTTACTATCTGTAATTAATGTATTAATAATATTTCCTCAGTATTGGACCGTAATTGCTTTGAAGATATTCATAGTGGGGAACAGTATGAAATAAAAAATATACTAAAACTGTTAATTTTATTTCGATCTTTTGGAATGTCTTGTAAAATTTCTTTACGGATACGAAGGACAGGATATAACAAAGATGAGTATCATATAGATCAATAGAATTAAAAATTCTATAAGGAAAATGAAAAATTAGGGGTAACAGAAAATGAAAAGGGATAACATGAAAGACATTAAAACATAAGGCAGATGATACGTTTCGTTGGAGTACAACTTTTAAAGTGAAGTACCATCAAATTTATTTTTACAATAAATTTAATGGTCTCATTACTTTAAATCAAAACATATTAATTTAATTAAAAATACTATATATTAAAATTTTTAAAAAAATACACTGAATTTTAAAACCTCTGTACCTTCCCTTTCACATCACAACTCAAAAAGAAGAATATTGGGGACTGTTTATTTTTGATCAGGATATTCTTTACTAAATTTAATGCAGTTGAACAATCGTGGGATTTCATTAACTTTTAATGATTCTTGGGTGCTAATTATGAACTATTGTTTAGTGAATAGTTGTGACCATGGATTTTACTATCTCGAACCTGACTTTGGCATAAATTGGACATTAAATATTTTATAGACCTGCACAGTCAGTGCTAAGGAACTGCATATATTTACAGTTAAAATAAATTTAATGGTATCATTACTTTCAATTAAAATATTTTATTTTAATTACTATACCATATATTAAAATAAAAACAGTACATTTAGTACAAGAACCCAAGATGAGAAAAAAGTCAGTTATTTCACCTCAATTTTTGATTACTATAATTAAAAATATAATATAATTAAATACTTTATAGTAAGTTAACTTTCCTTTATTTAAAGTGCTGGCAGTCATATGTGCGTCTTATGGATCTAGAGATATATTTTTCAAAAATCAAACATTTTATACGAACAACTAGAAATTAGCAGTTTGAGAATTTATTTTGTCAAATATCATGAAAACTACAACTCCTACAAATATAAACGTTATAAACTATTTTATAGTAAATTTAACTACCTTTTATTTGAGTGCTGGCAGACATCTGTACATTGTATAGTTTCTGAAATAAATTTTTTCTAAACTCAAACTTATCGTTTGAACAACTGTAAATCAATTTATTTTAGCAAATATCATGAAAACTACTATTCCTACGAAGATAAAGGTAATAATACTACTATATAGTACGTCAAATCGTTCCTGAGATATAGATTTCTCAAAATAAATTAACAAACTACTAATCTTTCTGAAATGTTGTTTTAAAAAGCTATATCTCGAGAACTATTGGATGTAAATAGCTCTATTAGGACTAATATTTCAGAAAATTTACTCTTCTTTAAATGATGTTCTCTTAGATTTTCTAGTATTGGTGGTTTTTAAGATATAGAGCTCCGAATGAAAAATTACTGTTTTTTAAGGTTTTGAAACAACCGCCATTTTTATTCTCCCTACCTATACTTGGCAGACTCATCAGTTTTGACTAGTAGTTATACATAGTTTTCATTAAAGTAATAAAAAATTGGGGTGAAATAACTGCCTATTTTTTTCTTCTTGGATCTTGTACTATTCATTGTATTGTAAAACAGCTTTAGATTCCTATTCTCATGCATATTCCCATTAATAAAATTTTAAAAAAATCCAGCTATTTTTATTCAAATAATACACATTGTAGCCGAATACAATTAATTCAATATATGATACAATACAACGGTAACAACTGAAAATAAAAAATAATTTAATTTAAAAAAAAAATCCACCTACGAAATAACCCCATCCGTTATAAATGAGGTTCGGATTATCGAACGGAAAAAAGTATCGTCATATATTAAATACTTTGGAAGGAAGTAATGTTGCAAGACCAACGGTTGTGCAAGAAGATGATTCGGTCGGATTCAAGCTCGACCTCCAGATTTTTAATCAATTAAGAATACTCACTTTATGAGGCTGGGTTGTCCCCGGAGGCCTTCCGAAACCACAGGATTGGCTCACGTGCTACAGTAGCAGAATATGCAATTATCTGTGACAGCTATAGTTCAGACTAATTTTTATCCATTGCCTATATTAGATAAATTTATTAAATAAATTCCAAAACCACTTTACTCTGCTTAATCACCTTTATTTTGCCATTAATATTATTCTCTGCAGTCTTAAATCATGCACTATTAAAATTCTGTAAATGTATTACAATAGTATACAATTATTTAAGTAAGTTATTGCTAGTAGAGATAATTGCTTCTGCATTAACAACCTCTTTGGAATACAGATAACAGTGTCTGTTTAACTTACCTATTAGAGTTTGTGTGCAGTGTATCAATTTTCTTTCTTTACCTATCAGTTTGTCTATCTATCATCAATTCACCTGACTTTTATTACTGACTCTGTACATTTTCACCAAAGCAAGTAAAGTATCTTTTTTTTCTATAGCCCACATTATAATAGCAATATCAATCAACTTGTTCTAATATTTAATTACCTTGTATAATATTGTAATAATATCTACCCTTATTATTTATTATTTTTTTTTTTTTATCCAGAGCTCTGTAGGTTAGTTTTATTTGTAAAAATCGAAACGACTAGTATCTTTTAATTTTCTTATAAGATTTTTTTTCTATTGTTTCAGTATATATATATTTTTTTTTTTTTCTGTTTTATCATTTATCATTTTCCTGTAGTTTCTATATTTCATATTTTCTCCTATCTTCTATATTATTTATTTTTATATTAAATATTGATTTACTTTATTCTTCATTTTATCAACCATATTATAGTGCATGTTTACATTTTCCTTTTTTTTTTTCTCTCTCTTTCTCTTTCTCTTTCACCTATTATTTTATCTGTATTGTCTCATCAATTTACAGGACTATTTTAAATTTTCTATTTCTATTTTTATTTTTTTTATCGTCAACCAATACAGTATTTAGCTATCCGTAGAACCAAGCTTAATTTGGGCATAGTGTAAGGGCTTCCCTAGGACAACCAGGATGTGGCCTCAATTCGGGTGGAGCACCTTGGAGTTAGTAGCACAGTGCCTTACCCCCGAGCTATCCCACTCACATTTTCATTATATAAGAAAATAATTCTTCAGATTTATTTTCAACCTCGACAAACTTCCAATTCATTACAAAAGACTAATCTATGTGACTGTACTAAGGCCAGTATATACCGAGTTGAGCTTTGAGGCTCCACTAAACCTACGAATTCCTCTTGTATCCAATTCTTGCAATCCAAAATCCTCCTTACTTTGTCACAAATAAAATCATAAATAAAAACCTTAATGTTCCATATGTAACCGATCTAGTCCGAACCAGATATCAATCCTTCCAATATAAACTTCCTAACCAACCAACTTGTTTCTAACCTTGCTTTCTCATCTATTTCTGACAATCCTCCGAGGTGCCTGAAAAGAAGATGGGCTCAAGACCTTCTAATGTAAAAATGTTATTAGAGTGCTACTAATGGGTAGTTTCTTAAAACGCCTGTTTCACTTCAGTATAAACTTACAGTATTTTAGTATTTACTAAATTTGTTGTTAAGATATTATGTTAGTTACTTGCTTAAAATTTTAAAAATCAGCTGTTGTGTCGTATGTACGACCACTACAGAGAAACAGACAGGTAGGATAGCCTCAAATTACTACGAACAGCAGATATGCTAAAGAATTCATAATGTTGAATGTTTACACTCACCTCCTCGTCATGCAAGACATGGAATCCATGGTCTTTCAGTTCAGTGACTATTCCTTTTTCTAAGCCTATGACGTACACCTTCTTGTTGAAATTGACCTCCTTCAGATACCTCACAGCAAGATGCCCACAACTCATGACGTTTTCCTGAATACAATATAAAAATATTCAGATCGGTTATTAAAATAAACATATTCAAGTCTGTAAAAGAATAGAAAAAGAATATTTAAATGCTTTACTTCGATAAACAAAAAGTGATATAACCTCATTATTTCTTTTATGGGCATTTTATCATGCTGATAAAAAAGACCAGGATAACTTGAAAAGTATAAAAGAAAAACAATACAATTAAATACATCCTAATTAAATAGATATGGAGGAAATGTGATATCAGCAGAAAATTGAATATTATACTTCTTTTGAAACCCCCCATTTTTTATTTTTATATATTTATTTTTTATTGCCTTCCCTAAATTACATAAAATCCTTATTCTTGGCTTCGTAGGACACAGAAAATTATAATTTTCTGGCCATGTATTAGAATTATGTTTAATTTAATTTTGTAGCAGTATCGCCTACACTTAAATATTGCTATGCAAATCGTTTAGAAAAATTGCCAAAATTATGCAATGCCTTTATGCCTATCACATGACCAAATTTGGGGTCGGTAAAAAACCTTCAGATTCCTCTGTTCACTAATCATTTTTTCTTTTTTTTTTATCTAAGGTTTTGTTTTTAATTTTCGATAATCTTCAACAAGTTGTGAATATTATATTCAAATATTTATTTTTTTTTTATTACTCAGTTTTGTCCAGTTTGATAAATAAACATGTAGAAGTGTCAACATTTTTTTTTAATTTCACAGAAAAATCTCTACAAGCGTATTTCAGGAGTGCCACAAGATAATTTAATTTTTTCAACACATTACAAAAAAAAAAAAAAAAAAAAAAATTAATACAGCATTTACTTTGCACTGTTTTGTTTCTATTTTCCCACACTCAACCGGTTTAAAGATAAGTGTCACGACATTTTTATATTTTTTTCTAGTTCCACAAGTGTATCACGATTTTCTAAGACTCAAAGTGTGCTGTAAGGAAATCAATTTAGAAACCGCTGGAATAATGGAACCATAATCTACATGATCTTCTTTGTTCTTCTTGAAATTTATCAGTACTTTTTTTAAAAATGATTTTACATTTAAAAAAAAAAACCTTGTTTCACACTACAGTTTAGGAAAAATAGGAAAAAATTGGACCAA
>NW_027116117.1:111533-113194 GCF_000696795.3 Halyomorpha halys | reverse complement strand
CACCTTCATCCCAACAGTAAGCTTAAAATAACATTCTTGGAATATTACTAGTTGTCCGCACATGATGTTTGTAAGAACATGGTCAGGGGGGAGGGAGGGGGTATTTTGTCCGCCAAAAAAATATCCTTAAAAAGAAAACAGCACAAAACTTAGATTTCCTGCTTTTTCCGTTGAAATCGGTACATAGACCACATAAACGTATTTGTTGCAAACGCCTATGGTCCTCCGAACCGGATAAGTACCCAGTGTATGTATATTTATATATCCACGTGTTACGTGTTAACAAGTATTGGTGACTCAACTTACCTTTTTGATAGCAGGAAAAAGCCCGTTTACTCTTGTGGAAATATCTTTTAATGTTGACAAGCAGTTATCTGTCACAACATGTATAGATTTACCATTCTTCGAAATTTCGGCAAGTGCCTCTTTCACACCCTGAATCGGAGGTCCTTCTAAATGAACCAGGCATCCTAAAAAATAAATATGACAAAATATGTTATATTATAATAAAAATATATCTTTATATTGTATTATTTGAGCCGTTGAGTCCTAAATTTGGATAAGTCAAAATAGAATTTTTAAGAATAATCCTTTTAAAATATTCAAACAATCGTAAAATCAATACATATAAAAATATAATAATAATAACAATAATATTCTTTATTAATCCTGGAATAGTCCCTACAGAATATTATTACAAGCATTGACAAGAGGCATAAGTCCCTTGGAGTATTATGGAATATTATAAAAATAAAAATAATAAACATCATCAAATACAACTAATATAATAAATTGCATTTTCTACATGTAAAATAAAAAAAAGAAAAGAAAACTGATAAAACAAAACAATATATCTCATAAATATCTTGTGATTTATTAACGTCTAAATAAATGAAAAAAAGAATTAAAAACAAATGGTCTAAAAATAATTCTAAAAGAGGAATCAGTATTGTTTATATACATATTTACAAGTTTGAAAGAACATCTAAAACATCAAAGGTAAAAAAATAATAAAATGAGAAGGAAAGAAAACTTCTCATAAATCTTAATATTCTAATAATAATAAAAGAAAAAATTTTAAAATTTAAACACTAATGTAATTTTAGCTTCTTCATCCGTGAGAGCTTCTGATAAATTTGGGGTCAGTCCTATCCTGTTTATTGTTGGCCAATAGTGAGTACATTCTTCAAAAATATGCATAATCGTGAGAATGGACTGACAATATTTGCACGTTGGAAGTGGCAGTTTTCTGATCAGGTGAGAATGCGTGAGGCGAGAATGACCTATTCTCAAGCGGGTTAGAGCAACTTCCTCCCTGTGGCTGTTGCGGTAGGGTGTAGACCATGGTTTTACTACTCTTTTGATTCTTTTTAATTTACTCGAAAAACTTCCATCCCAATGGGCCTGCCATCTTTCCAATATTTGTAATTTAAGAGGTGTACTGAGTTCTGATGGGGTAAGAACGGCGGTGCCTCGGCCAGGGAGCGTGAGTGCCTCTCTGGCAGCTTTGTCCGCGAGCTCGTTACCAACAATGCCCATGTGGATTGGAACCCATATGAAAATTATGGACTTACCTTGTTGTGATAGTTTTATGAGAAAATATTGTATTCATTATGATGTTCGGGGTACATGTTTCTCAAACTTTTTAGAGAGCTCAACGA
>NW_027116117.1:109095-110758 GCF_000696795.3 Halyomorpha halys | reverse complement strand
ATATATTGGATTGTAAAAGATTTTTCGTTTTCTAGAATATGAAAACCAGGAAACTAAAGGACAAAATGAATCTGCATTCTTTGAACCAACACGTACTCATTCTTGGAAACATGTTATCTAAACTACGCCATTGGAATGCAGCTGTTTCCTACCAATACCTAATATACATATAACTTCAAGTCAACCTGTCTAATAATCACAAAAATGTAATATTAAGTTTAAAAGTTTCACTTGACAGTTTAACACTGTGTGTTAGCTATTTGTATTATTTTTAATTTGTTTCGGAAATAATAAGTCTTTAATGATTTTTTTTTATTTATGCCAATATCCAAACTACGTTTTGGACATATTGCACACTATCCACTCTATTTTTCTTTAAAAACAAAAATAAACAGTTTAGAAATTATTAATTAAATTAAGATAATTAAGTTAAAATTAACTATAAGTTATCATTCAGAGAGGTAATTTTAGAATTAATATCAATTTAAAAATTTATAAATTACAAATAAGGCTAAAAATTTTAAATACTATTTTTTTTTTTTTTCTTAACCTAAATTATCTGCCACTAAATATTAAATAAAATTTTCATATTTATATAATCATTTATACATAATAAATAAAAAAATGATTCTTGTTTTTCAGTAATCTCAAGAGTTTTCCTCTTGATTTTTATAAATGTCTAAAAATAACAAACGAACCCTACTTACACAAATTGTGTATCTAAATTTTAATGTTACTAGATATTTTTAAATTTAACCTCATTTAAATTTTAACATCTATTTTTTATTATTGCCGTCCTTGTTCTCTGCATTATTTCATTTCATTGTTAATGTTATGAAATTAGAAAATATCAAAGAAGAATCTGATTCGGTGTGTTATAACCGGAAAATGGGAATAAAGTTTCATGGGAAAACCAGCCGGAAACAGATATTGCGACTGACGAAAAAGATTTATGACAAATTATTATTAAATAAATAAAGTCACATTAAACATCTAACTATACAGTCAACATTCACTATAATAATTAGTATTTGCTCATTTTGTTAACCAATATGTTGTAACATTAATTTCAGGATAATAACATAGTTTTAATTTCAAGACAAATCCCTTAAAGGGGAGATAAAGAATTATTATACGTTAATAAAATAAAAATATACTATAATACTCCGCTTTTTTTTTTCATTTATTAAAATAATAGTTTTACAGTGTTTAATGTAGTCATTATTAATGTTAATGTAAAGTGTTAATAATATATAATCTGTTCTGATATGATTTTAACGTCTCCAATAAGCAAATAAATTAGTAGAAAATAATGAGGATATTCTCTGAAAATTTTTAAAAATTATAATATAAATAATTGACTGTATTAATGCAAATTATTAAGAAGAGTGTAAAGCGTGTGGTCACAAGAAAACAAAAATATCTAACACCTATTTGGTGACGTTTCGTCCCACTTTGTAGAGCTTCATCTGGGCTATTTCTGCTGATGTCAATACGAAAATACTAGTTTCTACAGTTTTTACTCAGAAGGAACATTCTTGATGGAGCTCTACAAAGTAGGGCAAAATGTCGGCCAATAAATAGTTGTCAACTATTTTTGTTTTCTTTTGACCGCATAAACGTTAAACATTTTCGTTTTTAGAAATTTTTTTTTCCGATATTC
>NW_027116117.1:105576-106783 GCF_000696795.3 Halyomorpha halys | reverse complement strand
TTATATCAATATAACCTCTACTATATCCGTAGAATCACTATTAAATCGGTATAACCACTATTTTATCAATATAATCCCAATTATATCAATATATCAATAAATATAACAATATAACCACTACTATATCAGTAGAATAACTATTAAATCGGTTTAACTCCAATTATATCAAATAACCATAAATATAATATACTGTATCAGTAGAATCACTATTAAATCGGTATAACCACTATTTTATCAATATAACCTCAATTATATCAATATAACCTCAATTATATCAATATAACCACTATTATATCAGTATAACCACTATTATTTCAATACGAGCACTATTATATTCATAATACTACTAATATTAATATAACTTAATTACCAGGAATGTAATTAAGGAATGAAGAAAGCTTACCGTCCATATCGAATATGTAGGCATCGTATCTGTCCTTGAACTCTCTCAGTTGCTCAGAGTTCAGCTCTGAGAAGTTGATCATGTTTCTAGCCATGGCACTCACAGTGAACGAAGCGAAGGCCAACTCGGTACTGACAAACGGTTCAATTCTGCCAACTCTTTTCCGGCTATCGTTACCAACCTTCCTGATTACTTGATACAGATTAGATAACATAATTACATTGTCACGTAACTAGTTCATTCACATCTGTAGAGCTATGTTGAAAAAGATATCTAATAAGGGCGGTAAAATTAGTATATAAAAGTTTTCTATTTTATACAGATAGATATTATGTGGTGTCTTAGGAAAAAAAAAATTAGACGATTTATTGCTTGGAAGAATACTTAAATACTCATTTTAACACATCTTTTAGGTTAACCTTACTTATGTTTTCAGAAATTATTTTTTACTATAGTGGTGTTATCTTTATTAAGTTAAATAACAGAAAAAAATAAATTAAAAAGAAATAAGTAATCTTAGTATCTTAGTAATGAAACGACAAAAATGAGTAAAATATGACTATAATTAAAAAAAAAAAACCTCTTGGTATAAGAAGGTTTTAGGTAAAAATAAACAAATATAGAATATTCATATGTAAACTATCTATTAATTAAAAATAGTCATTAAATATTTTGTAGTTAACAAATAATTGCCAATATAATATCATATAAATTGAGCAAAATGAAAAAAAAAAAAATCCACTTAAAAATATACTAATATAATAAAATAATACAATTTAAAATCGAAGTAATTAAACATAAAAT
>NW_027116117.1:103829-105404 GCF_000696795.3 Halyomorpha halys | reverse complement strand
ATAACTAAATATAAAAAAAAAATCTTGGTGTAAAAATTGTTTATGTAAAATTAAACATACATTCAATGTATATACGTATATAATTTTTTTTGTAAATTTGCCTATGAACAATTAAATCTATACTAAAATGTGTCCATTGATTACAGATAATCATCATATTTTTTAATTAGAAAAATAAAAATAAAAATGGCAAATATTTGACGAATCAAATGTAAAATAAAACTGATGGTTAAATGTTCTTTTTTTTCAGTTTAAGAATATTCCGAAAAAAAATATTAAACATGATTCACTTTTATCGTTTCATCGTTTTTATGGCCTGGTTCTGAAAAACCGAGTAAATTTATAAATTGCTGCCTCACGTTTTCAAAGGATGATATATATATTTATATAAATATTTTTCTCTCAGTGTTATGAGGTCTGGAATAATTAAAATACTAGGAAATACATCATGGTAAGCAAATATGTAAGGAATTAAATAAAAAAATCAAAATGATTTTTCATGTCGATACTCGATTCTGATACGAGACTTAATTAAAGCATTTCCAGCTAATGCAACTTCTCGATCCACTTTATGTTGATAAAGGAGAGTGGAATTTCAAAGGGAGCAGTGTTTGCATTCATTTGGGATTACCTTAATACCTTGTGAATATTTGGCCATGTTTGATAATTTATAATAATAAAGACAAACAAAAGTTATTCTCTAATTTTTAATTCACTTTAAACTGAATTCTTTTCACTATAAAATAATTTTAGTGTAATTAATTTAAAATAATGATATCAATGGCACATATAGTTAATATAAAACATCGTATGATTATTGACGGAGAAGATTTAAATATATTTAGTTATTAATAGAATTGTTAAATTAATTTAGTTTTTAGTCCTGCACACAGAAAACGACAGGTGAACATGAAAAAATCTTGTTCTTCATTTTATAGCTCTCGATACTTAATGACCAATAATTGAAGCGTTGGGTCATTAAACATGGTGACTTACAGAATAAAAACTTTTACGATGTTAAAATATCTGTTAATTACAATAATTTACCTTCAAGCATGAGTCAATTACCATAAATTAATGTCTACATTATTCTCCTAAGAATTTTTTTTGATGATGAATCCACCAGAAAGAAATTTAATAATGTTAATAATTTATGTCAAAGATTTAACTATCTTTTTTGTTTAAGTTATTTTTTAAAAAATATTATACAAGTATAATTTTTAATAGTTAGTTTTTTTTTTCTGTATAACGGACACTGGACTGATAATTTTATCTATTATACAGAGTTTTCCGTTAAGAGGGGTCCGTTAATATTTAAAGAACACATAAATCAAATTAAGAAATAAATAATTGTTCTAAATATATTTCGTCTTAACTATCGTTTAGTAGGATACAAATTTGAAAATTAAAAATATGTCGAGAATCATCTGTGACTAAAGTGCCATATTAAAAGATTTTTTTTTTAAATTTCAAAACTTTATTTATTTTTAAATATTGCAATCTGCTATTGTTAGGCTATAGGTAGTCAGTGATAACTGATCACATTCATATGAAAATAAAAAATAATATAATATA
>NW_027116117.1:101450-102088 GCF_000696795.3 Halyomorpha halys | reverse complement strand
TTTTTAAATTTAAAAACTTTATTCATTGATAAATATTACAATCTGCCATTGTTGGGCCATAGGTAGTCAGTGATAACTGATCATATTCATACTAAAATAAAAAAAAAATAAATAAATAAAAAATAACATATAATAAAATAAGAATAAAAAAAATTAATGAATAAAAACAAATTACATAAAAATAAATAAAATCTCTCTCTAAATATATATAAATAGAAGAGTAAAAATTAAACTATGTACATGGAAAGAAAAAGTAATTATATTTATAATAATAATAAAATTAAAATAATCACTGAATCACATTTTTACTTTTATAAACAATAACTCTTTTACTGAGGATCCCCGAGCCCACTCTATCCCCCACGTGTAAAGGTCTTTGAGATCCCAGCGCATCTCTCCCACTGTTTAACTGGTAATGAGCCAGTGGAGGCTGAGTAAGTGCGCTAAAGCCACAAACACTCAACTTGAAGGGTGCATCTGACCACTGCCAAAACTTCAATTGTCCATTTTTATTTTACAATAAATCTCTTGGCCACTGCCGTTTCAACAGTAAATTTGCTGTAGGTGGAGAATCTATCCACTGATAGAACTCCATTAACATTTCTAGAGGAGAAGATCTCGAGGCCATCTTCTTTTCA
>NW_027116117.1:88120-95455 GCF_000696795.3 Halyomorpha halys | reverse complement strand
GGAAGTATGTAGGGGGTAGGAATTTACGGATCTTGTATAGCAGTCCTGGGTGCCAGACTCGATCAAATCCTATTAATTCTGAAATCGTGAGTTTGTACATTCATATTTATGAATCGTGTCCGTTATAGAGGGATAAAAGGTTCTGATAGGAATAAAATTACTATCCTTAGCTGGAGTGAAGAGGTTTTGAATAAATTAAATTTTAACCCTGTTTAAAATTGTCCGCTAAGAGAGATTCCGTTAGACAGGAGTGGACCTTAAGGGAAGTTTCATTGTATATCAGAGCTCTATTTATAATTTTTTCTATTGTTGTTATTTCTGATACATTGTTCTAGTACATGACAATAAATTGCCAGTTAAAGTCCATGAAGTAATGTTGATTATTAGGAATATTCAATATAATTCCCTCGTCGATTCTTCTCGCTAAAAATTGTCCGTTCTTTAAGTGGAATTCACTTTAAGGAAAATCCCTCCCATACTTGGAAAATCACTCTTAAACTTCTGAATAGGCAGCTTCTCATACATTAAGATCCGAACTTTCCGCAACTCTTCGAGCTTATTTCAGAACTTTTAAGTTCCAAGCAATCTTCTTCCAATAAATGTCGTCCACCAATAATATGTCGTATTTGGAGTAATTTCGGTTTCCTAAATCATTATGTAGTATAAAATATGTAATACTGCGAATATTAGTATTTAAGTATGTGTATGTGCGTAAAGTAGTTAATGAGTGTTAGCTATTTCTGTTTCTGTTAGTAAAGTTTTTTCATTAGTAGTTATGATTGTGTATTCATTTCGGTGATTATTGAACTTGTAATTTATTTCTTTTACTCTGGTAATGATTATATTGGTCATTTACGACGTTGAGAAGTCTACCTCCATCGAAGCAGACCTCAGCTTTAACAACCACTGGAATATTACAACCTGTTGTTCACGAAAGCTGGCAAAAAAGAGAAAAAACATTGAGATATTATCCATCTAGAATGCAATGAGATCAAAGATGCTATCAAGTTTTGGCAATATTATTCAACAGTACGTCGCTTTACAGTGTGCAAAGGCCATAAACCATTAGAGAACTTAAAGACAAAGGCCAGATCTGATGAAACCGTTGTGGACTTAATTATTAATTCAACTTTTCTATTGTTGCTGACTTATTATGCAGAGACCCAGTTCTTGAATATTTTTGAACCTCTTATTATGAAGGATACATGAATTGGGGGTAAGAACGAAATTTGAAAATTGAAAATATGTCGAGAATCATCAGTAATTACTGTGCCAAATTAATAGATTTTTTTTTTAAATTTAAAAACTTTATTCATTGATAAATATTACAATCTGCCATTGTTGGGCCATAGGTAGTCAGTGATAACTGATCATATTCATACTAAAATAAAAAAAAAATAAATAAATAAAAAATAACATATAATAAAATAAGAATAAAAAAATATTTATTGATTAATATTACAATCTGCCATTGTTGGGCAATAAGTAATCAGTTATAACTGGTCACATTCATACTAAAAAAAAAATCATATGATCAAATATTTATGTTCTGCCCCAATATAGGGAGAAATGATACTCAATAAACTAAAACAAAAATTGAGAAATATAAAAGGTAGATGCGTGGAACTCAACCAGCAAGGGTTAGAACTCTCAAGATTGCAAAGACCTGATATAAATTCAATTAATTTCAAAAGTGTTTAGTGAAGACTCACTAATCATTTAGTGAACACTATTTATTGAAGACAAACGATCTTCTTTTGAAGTCTTTCTTTTCGTCCATTTTCCAGTATTTAACTATTACGCAGTACAAATGGCATAATAACAAATAGATATATTATTGTTATTTGCATAGTTGTATCTGTTGGTATGGATTAATCCAATATCTCAAGGTGCATATGTCAATCCATCTTGAATGTAAATGTTTCGAAGTAGAATGTAAACAATCTTCATTAGAGATCATCTTCGAAATATATTTATGTAGGATGTACATTTATCTTAATTGAAATTTTGTTTTTGTTTCTTCTAAAAATTACTTTAATATGTATATATTTTTTTTTCAGGTACGCCCTTACACTCTCTTTTTATTCATTGCCTGTCTGTTGGTAAGATTTTTGATTCGTTCTATTCATTATTTAATAATTATTTCTCAGGAATATTAATCTGTATTGCATGAATAAACGATTACATTAATAATTTTTTCAAATTTAATTGCTGTAATATTCTATGCGATTGAAGTATAATATATTTTTAAAGCCACAAAATATATTCTTTAAGCATTTTAATTAAAAATTACCAAAGTGAAAATTGGATAAATGTGAGTTTTAGAAAATTATGTTTCTAACATAGATGGAGGTATTTTATAACCATTTTTTAAAGATATATTTATATTTCTCGAATTTAATCCTTTCTTTATAAAATTACTTTAATTAATTTTGGCTTTCTTTATCTAGGTTGCTTATCAACATAATTTGCTCTTATTTAATTTATTCCATCGTTATTTATTTTACTTACTTTAATTTTCTTTAGCTTGGTTATTTATTTATTCTGCTCTTATTTAATTCAACTATCAATTTATTACTTTCACACACACATATATGGAGTATATAGTAAGGAAAAATAATATGACCGTGTGGAATTTCGAATTCGAGTTATTAACACATTTATATTTTCACTATCCATATACTGACCCTATATTTTATTAAACCCAGCTTATCAATTTACAATGAAGTGACTTTTAATATTAGCTAGTTGTTATTCTCATTGAAACAGTTTAAATGGGCTTAACGAATTTTTAAATAATCTTACAAAAATCCTTTTTAAATTAAAAAACATTAATCATTGTTCGCAATAAACATGAGATAAATCCATAATATTAAAGAATTTTATATATAAATAAAATAGAAAAAAAAAATTAATTCTAACAGGGAAATTCGAGACCTTTCTCGATTGCATTACGGCTTCATTTTCTTTTGTTACTCTGTTATATTCTTATCGGCAGGAATTTTTATTCGTTTTTCCCATCTTGAGAAATTCTAAAATACGAATTTTTATAAAAACAGAAAAAGATAAATTTTTTATCTATAATTTTCGACTTCTCTGGTCTTTGCATTTTTTTTTTTAAAATGTGAAAATACCGATAACTTCGACGTACGTCTACAAATCTCTAATCAATAATTTTAATTGTTTTTTATACATCATTATTATCATATAATGACATGAAAAAATAATTCATAAATTTTTAGTTATTTATAGAATGAATGGATACTTTTGCCGTTGTGGGTGGCACATATCATTATTTTATAATATCTTTATATATAATATTTCACTATCAATTTAATTGCCTACAATCAATTAACTTACTTCCATATCAATTAGAGATATGTTATCGATAATTTAACGCAAGCATGCCTTTGAGCCTTGGGCAAATTGAAAGATGGTGCAAGAATGTTCAAGGTACAAATTTTTTCTTTGTTTTCTTAGATAATATTGGAGAGTTCGGCATTAAAAACAAAACAATAGGTTTGATGTCTGAAGTGGAAGTGTGAAGTTGTCGGACGTTAGAAAGTCACCCTACCGTAATGAGATATTTTAATCACCAAGCAAAAAACTATCTTAGATAAAAACATATTTCTCTTTATATAATTTCTTGATATCTGCTAAGGGAATTGCAGCCATAACTAATGGATTCTGTTTCGTAACTATATTTCTTAAATTTCTGATCATTAATGATGATATTTTTAACTTCAAAATATCGGTACATATACAAAAGTTTATATCTCTTTCTATAATTAAATATTAGAATATAGACTGAGAAAATAAATATAATTTTTTTTTTATGGTTTAATATTACATTCTGTCGTATATTATAAGATAATATACTATAATACAATAGTAATTGGGATCACAGAGTCCATTTACACAATATGTACAAATATATAAATTAAATAAAAACAAAAATTTAATTTAGGGAAAATATAATTTAGAAGAAAATACAAATAAAAGTAAAAAATAAATAAACAAACTTAAACTTACAAAAAACATTTTTAAATTAAAAAACATTACTCATTGTTCGCAATAAACATGAGATAAATCCATAATATTAAAGAATTTTATATATAAATAAAATAGAAAATGACAATTAGGTAAAATAACAATTAGAAGAAAATACTAATAAAAATTGAAAATAAATAATACAAAAAAAATTAAATAAACAAAATTAAACTCAAGTAAAATAACATCTAGAAATAAATACAAATAAAAAATAATAATAATACTAATAAAAATAAATAAATAAATAAACAAAATTAAACTTAAGGTAAAATAATAACATTTAGAAGAAAATACAAATACAAATAAATAATAATACTAATAAAAATAAATACAGTCTGAATTGGCGCTACCGATCTCAAAACAAAACGTTTTTAAATGTATTGATAAATTAAATAGTAATAAAATTCTTAGGGAAACCAATGGTTCGGTAGTGATTAAAATACTTTTTATTCCGTAAAATAAAAAGTATTTTAATCGCAAATAAACATTTTACTTCAAAAAATTATTAAGTGTATTTTAAAACTAGAACTTTTGTTTTGAAGCAGGTATTTTAAATCTACTTATTCAATAAAACTTGACTTATGTACATGAGATGAGATAGTAATTAAAGTTCATATTACTTTTTAATTGAATAAAGTTTAATGAAGGTGAATTAAAAGTTCGAAAGAACAAAATGGTCAAACATATGAAAAGTTTTGTAAAAACACTAAAAAATGGCAATAAATGATAATTTATCCGTAATTTTAAAAGGTTTTTAAAATTATAAAATTAAAATACTTAAATTTTTTTTTTCATACCCTCCTGCCAAGATTTTAGTGGGTATTTGCAACGTACATATAGGAGGTATGCTATATGTATAGCTGGGTGTGAAGGATTTTTTTTGATAAAATACATAAATATTAGTTTATTAATATATTTTATATATATAAAATTATTTCTTGTAAGTAGGTAATAACTAAACAAATAAACGTTATTTGATCCATTCTCTCAAATTAATTTATTTCTATCCAACGTTTCAGCCCTTAGGCTATTATCAAGAAGACCTTAAATTTTTTTATATACAGGTTAAATTATTATTTTTTATTACAGGCTGGGAGACCCAAGTCAATACAATTTTAAAAACTATTATATTTTGTTAATAGTTAATACAAATTAAAATCACAAAATTTTATTATGTAGTTAAATATTTTGTTTGGATAAATATCTAAAATAATGTTAATCTACATGCAAACAATAAATCATATTTTTATGGTAATCACATTAACTGTTAAACATAGCATATTTGTTATTACCGTTTCATTAACAAAACCACCACAGGTTTCAACGATAAGTTACCAATGGTTTGTATTGCATAATATAATTTATCGTTATGTTGCATCAATTGCATATAATATATATAATAATTTCAATTTTTAAATATTTATACAGTTGTTTATTCTAATATATTAATAAAAATATTATCTCAATTTTTTATATCTCAATCAATTAATTTATCAAATTGAAGATTGTTCGATCAAAGGTCAATAAAAGAATAATTTTCGGAACATATCAAGTAGATATGTTATAATTTTTATTTATTTATATAAATTGTATAAAAAAAATACAATAAGTAAATAGGATAAATTTTTTAGAACATCTAGTAGTCTTTGGAAAGAATCACCAATTGCTAGTACTTATGTTATATCCTTATGTAAATTAGAAGTATAAAACAATACAAATTGATTTAAATAAGTGATGAATAATAAATATTTTAAATCATAAAAACGAATTAAGAGATTTTATATCACTTATTTCAGTACCATAATTTAATTAATTTATATGATTAAATATCAGTAATTAATTACTAAATAGGTAATGAGTCAAAATTTTGGTCCACACAAATATACTTTGGACCCACAGAAGCTTTATCCAGCTTGTGATGGAACGACCCTGGAAGATTGTTTCCATTTTTTGACAAATTGCTCCGCGTATCATGAGAACCGATTCCGATTCATGCCGAAGCTAAGCGATATTAGCCGAAATCAGTTGTATGAATTTCTGTCCGTAACCTTTGGATTGAACCTTAAGCAGTTTTTTATATTTGTAACCCAAAACCTTTTGCTTAGAGCTGGACACCTATCGTCCCATTAGGAGGTACAGTTTTTTTTTTTTTGTTTTTTAATATTATTAAATATGAAATGACGTTTTTGTTTTACTGTTTTATTCTAACGAATATAGATAGCCCAGCTTGGGTATATTGTTTGTAATTAGTTTATATAAATGATCTGTAGTTAATCATTTTTGTAAAATTATTACAGTAGATTATATATTTCATGTATATAACAGGCTAACTCTATTTGTACGGGGGTTGCCCCATAAACAAATAAATAAATTATTATTATTATTTACTAAATATTTTACTACCGATAAGCAAATATAATTTATTTCCTATTTTTTTCCGGATAATTTTAACCCTTAAAAATCCAGCTCTCGGTTCGTTGAGTCTCCAATAGACGAAAATCCGGGGCCATTTTGGAACGCTAACGGAAATAGGAAACGTGACCTTTCTTGAATGGCGCTTTCTTAAACGGTAAGGCCTTCAGTGCCACCTAAATCGGAACGATGTGTATCGAGATATTAAACTTTATTACGTCAGATTTATTTATCATGGAGAAATAAGAAAAAATATATAACCGATTGTATACATTTGAGGTGGAGTATTTATTTTTAGTTTATTAATTATTATAAAATCAATAGATAATTATTATTTTCTATATTTTTATTAATTTTTCTCCAACTTTTCGGAGTCCTTAAATTTAGACATTAAATTTTTTTCAAGTGTTCTTATTATTTACACACATATACTTATATTTTGTCCTATTTTTACAGAGAAATAAATTTACTTTGGAACAGTCTGTAGTTAAGTCATAGAGTGGATGGCTTATGTAGAATAAGTTTTAATGTAAAATATAGAAAAATATAATTTTGTGAATGTATTTAACAAGAAAACTAAAGGAAAGACAATTTAATACTGATGAGAGGTTAAGGGCTCAAAAAATACTCAGGAAAAAATATAAAGACAATAGAAAGAAAAAATAATTTATCTAGTATCAATATATTGAGAAATAAACTATATATGCAATGGGTCCCAAATACTTCCTAAAATAAATTCATATATGTATAGGGCATTATTGAGTTTCAATACCATACGAAGAAAGTGCAGATTTTAAACTTTCATCAAATCTTATTATTATTATATTTTTGTAATAGTTGTTGAAAATAATAAATAAATATACATATCACTCT
>NW_027116117.1:83048-88062 GCF_000696795.3 Halyomorpha halys | reverse complement strand
TTATCACAATATTATTTTTTTATCTTATTTGTTCTATGAACAATTGTCTATATGCATATTTAGTAAGTTTATGTAAGTTGGAAATCCCAGATCCATAAATTCTTTGTGTAAAAGATGATTTCAAGGTCACTACTTTAGGTCGATATTTTATGTCTTTTATTCATTAATCACATACATAACTTTTTGAATAAAAGGGGAATACCAAAGGACACCAAATTAAATTGATTTATAATTAACAAATTAATTATTAAATATTTCTTTCTAGTCTAATTTACTCCTTAAAATCATAAGCATTAAGTAAAAGGCATTAAAGCAACAAAAAAAAAATCTGAAATTTCTGAAGAAAAAATCTCTGTGTCAAACCAGCAGACCTGAAGCATTATAAAAAAAAATTGTATATATTATTATTTTATTTATTTTTGAAATTCCGAAAGTACCAGTTGATAATAAAACAACTATATTGTGGTAAAGTTTTAAGACTCTATTGTTCACATAGTCATGCCCTGCAGATCTTTATTTTTTTAAATTATTTTAATTTTTTTAAAATAATTTCTTCAACTAATTATTAAACACTAACGTGTACATGATACAAATTAATAAATATAAAAAAAAATCCAATCGTTTTATAACTGTTTTAAAAACCTGTAATAACTACGAGAACTAACTCGTAGAAGGTTTGTAGTAGAACTGTGTAAGAGTGAAAATTAATTGTCTTTTTTTGGGGGGGAGGGTTTCCTTAGCCAAACAAATACGTGTACATTTTTTTTTCTTTTTTACTTATCCACACATAAAAAAAAGAAAGAAAACTTGCCTTTCTCCATTTCACTATTATACCCTTCTACTGTTTGGATGAGTTAGCTCTAAAGATTATTAGATTTATTTAGAACTTTCTGTTGTAAAACAATGTAAGTAGTGTTTCTATACATTAATCTCTATTAGTGTTTTGTACATTTCAGTGTTTAAAGATTAATTAAAGAAATTCTTTTTCAATTGTATTTTTTCACTATAGGGCATGACTATGAGAACTGACTTTATTACGAAACCTTTCCACAATAAATATTTATTGGTCACTAGATCTCAAGAACCTCAAAAATATAAATTACTTACCTACATCACAAAAGTTAAGAAATTGTTATCAGAACAGATATATTAATTATTACTAAAAATGTTAACTATCAGTATCTTCATCATTTTAGGAAAACCTTTAATTATTTATTAAATTTTAGGAATTAAAATTTCAAATTTTTTACTTTTTGGATATTCTTGGATACAGAAGAGTATGTGATTAATACTTGGAACCCTGACAAATAATTATATAAATGATAAATTTTAAAGTTTTTTTTTACCGCGCTTTAAAAATACAAATTGGAAAAATAAGCTTGTTCGAAATGCCGGTCACCCCCAGCCAACTTCCAAGATCCAAATGAGTTTCTGCAACTCTCGTTAGTAGAAGTCTCTGGAGGCATATTAAACCGCGATACCAAGCGTTTGGATATCCATTACTAACCAGGAACGGATAACGGATTTGGAAGTACTTTTTGTAAATCTATGAAAGATTATTCACGGAAATCTCGTAAATTTTTTCCAACCAGTGCGTGTGTTTTATCTTTACTTCCTTCAACTAGGAAAATGTTAAGAAGTGGAGGTAGGCATTACATCTATCCAGGATTTTTATTTTATTAAAACATTATGTTCATATATAATAATCAATTTTAATTTTAATGTGAAAGTATAAACCTTTAGTTTAAATTTAATCAACTCCGTAACCACCTAGACCCAACAGTCTCTAACCTTGCTTCCTCTTCCACTCCTGACAATCCTCCGATTTTTTTCTATTAAATTTATCTGTATATTTCCAAGTTTTGATAAATTACTATTAGTACTGGCACCATAACATTCCATCCCATATTTTAATATCGATTCAAATAATACTTTGCACGCCATTATTAAAACTTCTTTGTGAAGTACTAAGTAGAAGTAATAAATTTTATACGAGCATACTTCTTATCTCCCTAAAACATTTACTATGTGTGGTTCCATAAAAGCGTTATCCACAGTAACACCTAGATATTTATATTTTTCAACAACATTTAATGTTTTACAGCAACATATTTTTGTATTATTAATGTTAGTCAGCAAGTTAAGGGATTTATATTTCAGGGTCGTCTAGAGAAAGCATATAGTGATTTTATCAACATAATGTTAATAATTAAAACTCAAATTCGGAATTTCGCACTATTGCAAAACATTTCTTTGCTATATATACTATATATAGGCAGGAAGTAATGAAACAAATGTGTCATGAGTTTTAAGAATTAAAAATAACGATTGTTTTCCAATAATTGTTTTTATCATCTTTAAACGAACTCCAACGCTTCGAGTATTTTTTAGTACCAACTTTTTTCCCCACTTATGAATCAGTTTTTTTTTTTTTTTAATATCAACATTCTGAGTTTATTTTTTGTTAAAATGTTTTATCACTCTCATATCTTGGCTTTAAGAGAAAAAATATCCACTTAGATATCGAGATATTTTCAACTAACAGACGAAAATCTTAAGTTCTTTTTTAGCATTAAAAAAAAAAATGTTATTTAAAAAAAAATCAGACTAATGATAAATTATTGTAATGTTATCTGTAATATTTTCGATTTTGAAATGACTTATTATGAAAATTGTGTTAACTTTTTTCGCTGTTCGTCGATTTTTTTGCTTACGTACTTTATGAATTAGGAAACAGAGGGTTTCGCGATAGCCTAAATATTTGTCTATCTATCTAAGGTCATGTCTCGCAATTTATTCCTTTATTTCTTTTTCACATTTTTTTTCTCGCTCAACCTCGTTTTCTTATTTTATCTATTTTTCAAACATCTTCTTTTCTTATAGTTTAAAAGTATATTATTAATTATGATGCCAGTGATTTTGACCATGAAGGATCTTAAAAGGAAAATTATGTCTGCGTTAATGAACTATACCTTACAGCAAATATTAAATAAAATAATTATTGCTTAATTAAATTAGTTGGTATTTATCTTAATTAATATAGCATCAACATTCCAACGTTTCGGCCATCCTCAAGGACAATCTAACAATTAACAAAAACATTATTATTAATAATTTAACTTACCTTAAATATACATTTAAACTTCACATCCAATTATTTAAAACGCTATTCTGTAACATGTTAAATCACCTTATGAAACAATAAATTAATAGGAAATCATATTACTTAATAATAAGCTTATGTCTAGTTACCTATCACAATTTCATTAATATTTAAAACTTTTAATTTTATATTACTTAACACTATCAACTATATTAATAACATACTATTTTTTAACCTTCCATAAACTCAGGTCATGCTTATAAATATTTTTTTTCAAATTGCATTTTGGTTTAAATTTGTAATTATTTTATTATTAAAATTCATGTTAAAATTAATTGTAAATAGTAATATAAAATTTTACTCATATTTTTCATTAATTTATTTTTCATAAAATCTCTGTATAGTTTTGGTTCAAATGTCTTGTATCTGTTTTTAAATAATTGGATGTGAAGTACAAATTTATACTTAGGGTATGTTAAATTATTATAATGTTAAAATTGTTACAAATGAATGTTTTATTGAAGCTGTTAATTGTTAGACTGTCCTTGAGAATGGCTGAATTGCCCGAAACCTTGAACTATTGATATAATAAAGAATGTTCAGACTTGACATAGATATAAACTTATTTATTTAAACAATAAATATCAAGTCTCAAGAAATTGAAATGATTATAGTGAAACTAAACTTCCTTTTTTATTATTATGTCGACGAGCTCTATATTATTTTTTCCTATTGAGAAATAATTCATTATAAACTAAAATTCATATATATGAAAAAATTAAATAACTATTTATGGATAAATTTGGATATAGGAAGAACAACTAAGAAATATAGAGATAAAAAGATATAATATAGATCTTAGAAACGTGGATGCAATACTATATAAGGATAATTTTAAAAAAGGAAGTGTTAATATTTATTATTTAAACTCTTTCTATAGTTGTAAAATATTTTTTATTAGTTTGTTTTGTTGTTTTCAAAGAAAAAAAAACTCTTTTCACTTTATTTATTTTATCTTCCCGACAACGTTTCGGACATCCTGTCAATCGGAATCCATCATTTATATCCTCTTTTTAAGGGATTTCTCCTAATAATAAAATTTTTATATCATCTTTGGTCTTACTTTTTGTTGATTTCCATCTGCACGTCCTTCTCTCGCACTCCGTACAATCTGAAAGCAATTGATCAATTTTTTGGAGGCGTGAAAATTTAATAAATCCCTCTTTAAGTCCAGGAGTACTTCAAAAATGGCTAAAGTTAAATGATAATTAAATTTTATTTAAAAAATGTAAGTCGATTGAAAGTATGAAAGGATCCATCAATTAGTTTATAAGGGATTATGAACATTTTTTTTTAAAGAGATAACTATTTATATTGTTAATTAACTTGCATTTACACAATAATTTCTATGCTGTTATAAATATATACGTTGAGAAATTATAGTAATTGTACAATTAGAATTATTAGAATATTCCAGATTTTAAAAATTTTAATTTCTTAACATTACTGGGTTTTAAATTGCTATCATTCAAATTTAGTAAACGAATATTTTTTTTACTTAAACAATGAACTATAAAAGTAATTAAAAAGAAAATAAATAATTAAATCTTTACAACAATAATCCATAAAGGGTCAGGGGTTTCAGTACTGTTACTAGGTTAACAGTTGTGCAAGGAGGTGATTTGTTCCGTATCACCGTCGACCAACAGATTTTTGGTCCGGAGGGCTCCCGAACTCATAGGGTTGACTCACGGGTGCAGTAGCAGAATAAATAATTATATGCCTTAACGGGATTCGAACTCGGGTCGTTGGAGCTTAGGCACAGTGCCTTACCACTGAGCTATCACTATCCATGTAGCTAATTAGTTATTAAAATTATCGACATTAATATAATTATTTATATGATGTTTT
>NW_027116117.1:73468-82998 GCF_000696795.3 Halyomorpha halys | reverse complement strand
AAAAAAAAAATTACCTACCAAGTAAAAATAGTGATGAAACCTATTATTATTTTATTACTGAATTGTTAAATTATTATCAGAGTAGAGTATCCGATAATATAAACATACTTCGTCTGCAATTTACGGTTAAGAGGTAAGATGGAGGCGGATGTTAAATATTACAGAAGCAATGGTATACATTAGGTCTTCCTTGATTGCTAAATGGTCCATGAAACTACGACGTCTCCGCCATTACGAACACGTGACCGGAATAATTATAACATATTTATCGATTATTGTACAATATACTAACTTGTATTGTTCGCAGGCATCTGCTTCCATAAATATTTATTTATTTATGTAAATATGCAATAACTTAACTTCAAGACAAATTATTATTGTATAAAAAAAAACACCCGCCCCCCCCCCAAAAAAAAGATGATTCAATAACTTAATTTACCATCCTGGAAGGTAAAAATTTAACATAAAACCTATAACTCATATTTACTAAAAATAATAGCACCTTTTATAATAAAAAAAAATGTCAAGCATTTTTAATTTAAATTTTGTCTCTAATTATTAAGCTAACTACTGAACTATCTGTGGTTCTGTTCTGTCGTAAAAACCCCTCTCATGCGGGCCTTAGGGCTGAACAAATACTTTGAGTTTGAACAGTGATGTCAATAAGACACGTCCTTGTATTCTAGACTCAAAGAGTTGTCTCGAAAACTGAAACCCTTTGTAAAACACTGACTGCAATCAGAAAACCTCAATTGGAACATTGTCAAAAGGCACTGGAACAACTGAAATTTCTTTAAATTAAAGTTTTTTTTTTTTTTAATTTCTGATAATATATTTTATAGCATAACTGCATTGATGATATAACTACACAACTTTTTTTTATTATTCCCTTCATGGTCATTTCTGACACATCTTACAGGTGACTACCCTATTCTAACCATGGTGGGGGAGGGGTCAAGTTTTTCATTTTTCGGGACCGCCACCCAATCAAAAAAGTCAACGCCGCAGGCTGGATTCGAATCGGCCCCACTAAAGTTCATAGGTGGAAAAAACCTGTGCCTCAACCAACTGAGCTACGGACAGCCCAACATAACTACACAACTTATACACATGGAGGAAGGATCTTGCTTTGACTATATGATGAGAAAGTAATATTTCTTTTGATCAAGGAATAGATTTCCAGAAAATTGCCCACAATAGTCAGCCTGCAATTAGCTAAATTATTATTAAATGGAATGTTTTATTTTATTTTTATTACATATTTTCAGGAATTACAAATGGAGTCGATAGAGGATTAGATCAAAAAACGATTCATGAAGTTCCACTCCCATTTACCGACAGTTAATGACTTATAACTTGGGAAATCCAACCTCAACCCGAAGACTAAAGCTCAGGCTGCAGCAGAACACCTTGTTATAAATTATATATATCTATATTTTATTTCTTCAATTTTATTTATATATTTATTTTTTCTTTTCGTCCTTTTTTTAAATTAACTTGCTTTTTTTTTCTCATTAGAGGGCAATTGTTTGTTATGTTATGTTTACGAATTTATTTTTTTTTCTATGTTATATTCCATAGTTTTCTCTATTTTTTAAAATATTTATTTATAATGTTATATAATGTTAGGGGTGTATTTTGTATGAAACTATACCGCTTCCCAAAATCAATTGTTTAAAAAAAAAAAAAATGAAACTCATACAAAATTATTTAAATCTTTGTTGAAATATTCCCAGTACATAATTAAGGCAAGAATAATTAGTATTTAGATTTTTAGTCTCCCATAAATTTTTAATTGATATTTAATTGTAAAATTAGCTGAATAAGTAGATTGATTGTGTATTATGTTATATGCAGAAGAAAGAAATTAAAAATGTGATAACTACCCGAAACGTTCAAATGATGATTTAAGTAATAAAATATAAAATAATGATATAGAATAAATCATAAAAAATAATCATTCTGTTATTTCGGGAAATAATAGAAATAACATCTATATCCTTTTGAATTGTGTCAAGTGAGAACTTAAAATTTATAATTATGTTTTTTGACGATAACAAGCGTTTAGGAATTTAATATTATAATATTAATAAAACGTTAGTGAAACCAATGGTTCTTTTTTTTCTTTTATTTATTTATTGCTATTTACAACTGTACATTATAATACATTTAGTAAATTTGATCTCAGTTAAATTGGAGGCGTGTAGAGAAACTACCCATTAGTTGCACTATAATGAAGTTTTACATTAGCAGGTCTCGAGGCCATCTTCTTTTCAGGCGCCTTAGAGGATTGTCAGGAATGGAAGAGGAAGCAAGGTTAGAAACTAGTGAGTTTGTGTGGTTAGGGAGTTTGTAATGGAAGGAGTGATATCTGGTTCGGGCTAGATCGGTTACATAGTGAACATCACAATTTTATTTGTGACAAAGTAAGGAGCGTTGAGGATTTTACGAAGGATTTTGGATTGTAATGATTGGATACGAGAGGAATTCGAAGGTTTAGTGGAGCCCCAAAGCTCAATTCCGTATGTCCAGATTGGCCTTACTACAGTCGTGTAGATCACTCTTTTGTAATGAATTGGAAGTGTACACCATTTGTCCAGTAAGTGCTGTAAAAGCCGAAATCGACGTGCGGTTTCCTAGCGAAACCAATGGTTCAAAGCCGACACTACCAATAGCTGTTTACATTTATCTGTCCGGTGATATCCGTCCAAATCGTCTACTAGTTCAGTCTTGTCGCAATCCCCCAACCTACGTTTTGGTTTATCCCACGTAGGTTTGCCCATCGTTTAAGAGTTTATGAGTAAGTTTAAGACTAAGTACTATAGCTGAAATATTTATAACAATACTAAGGATATTTTAATTGAAATTAAAAAATATAAATATGATATAGTCCATGATATATGATTAAATCAAATATAAGACGGTTTATCGTATTACAGTCTAGATAAAACAAACATTAAAATCAGGGTTAAGCTGTAAAATTTATTATTATAAAACAAACTGTCATTTATCATGAAGCAAACAATTAAATTAATTTTCAATTATGACACGACGACAGGGTGAAACAAGTAATACTTGGAAAATTCTAATTAGCCGTTGCCTGTTTTGAAATCCGGTATTCGGAAATTCCGACTAAAATCAGAATTAATTAAGCAGTTATAATCTTGGCTTTATCGTTGCCGATGTAAATAATTCAGAGAGAGTATTTAACATTAACATCCACTTGTATTTTAATTACTAAACCGTTTATGATATTGCGCTTAAGGGAGATAAACGAATTCCTTTTAAAGTTGGACCATTAATAGTTAAAGCATTTTACAGACGTAGGTAAATTGCCAATTACCAACGCCTAGCCTTGAAAAATTCATATTTTGTATCATTTGGACCAACGTTCATTTCATCTTGTAGTTATGTAAGGAAAATCATATGTATGCAAGTCATCAGAAGGAAGAAGCTTATAAAAAAGAAAAGGAAACGTGTATAGGAAGAACAAACTCAGAATAAGAGATTTTTTTTTCTCACTTCCTATAATTTATTTATTTTGTAAACACCTAATGCAATATGCTCTTTAAATATACTAAAATATATAAGTTACGGTATGAGTCAGCTGTTATTTCGATGTCAGCTGACTGAGGGGATCAGCTGATCGAGGGTATATAAGAGATGTAACGAACACAATAAAGTTAGTGTTTTACAGCAGTACAAGCGAGTTAGATCTTATTCCTTCTTCTCTTTTTTTGGTCCATACCTCTCTCTCTTCTACCATTCCCATGTTCTCTCCTTCTCCAAGGGTTGGGCATGTTTCTTGGCCGTTGGTATTCTATCCGAGCCCACCCTGGTTCTTCTACTTCCATTCGGGCCTCTACCTCTCTAGCGCTCGCTTCTATGAGATCTTGGGCTATTTCCACAAACGAGCGCTCTCTCGGAAATCCTTCCTTCTACCCTAGCTCCTTTGCCAACTGTATCTTTAGCACCAGTGATAAGAAATGCATCCGGCCCTGTACCTCAATTGTTTCCATCATTTCGCTCAGTTTATCTTGAATTCTGTTAAAGCGAGCCAGGAGTTCCGCTGCATATTGCCCACTAGACTGTTTCGGTTTCTGCTTGTCTAACGATACCATTGCCATTAGCAGCCATTATTTTTTTTAAAAAATTGAGAGAATAGAAAAAAAAATTGAAAGCTGAGAAAACTAATATTAAAAAAAATCTTCTTTAAAGTAAATATTATTCCGGTATTTAAAGTCCCGAGTTTCGGCACCAGTTAAGTATTGGCGAAAGCAAAATGTCAAAAAAGAGAAGAAGGAATAAGATCTAACTCGCTTGTACTGCTGTAAAACACTAACTTTATTGTGTTCGTTCCATCTCTTATATACCCTCGATCAGCTGATCCCCTCACTCAGCTGACATCGAAAAAACAGCTGACTCATACCGTAACTTATATACATATATAAATAAGGGAGAAGGCTAAAGACGGGGGTTACAAGATTGGCACCGGAGCCGCTGGTCGAGAGGTACAGGGAATGGGGAGGGACCGGGTAAGAAGGGATTAAGATGATTTCAGGCTGCAGAGTCAAAAAGCCTCTCTCAGCGAGGACGCCAACCAAGGTGAAAATACTTCTCCACCTCTCAGTTTCGTACCTCTAGACACACAAATTATTTATTCGGAACTGGTTGACGAAATGATACTTAAGTCGATATTTTTAAAAATAAAAAGGGTATTTTTAATGAAATTTCAAACATTTTTAGTGAATTCAATAAATAAAAAATAATTTTCAGTTATTTTGATTAAAACGGGTTGTTTATTTTTGGTATCATGAGAAATTAGATGAAGTACGTTATTTCTTTTAAAAGCACGACTTTTATTTATTTTTTTTGTTCACTGGAACACTTCTTGAATCTTCGCAATATAAGAATAATTCCTGCGATCTCCAAGACTTTATATATGGAAATCACCCCGAGTTGTTATTTGACATCTTTTGTGAATTGACTATATCAAGTTATTAAACTTATAAAAATTATAAATTTTTAAAAACCAAACTTTTGTAATTTTTATTTTCTTATAATCTTTTTAAAAAGCTGATATATGTTGTTTTTTTTAGTATTAAAATATTTATTATAGAAAATAAAGTTGTTTTAAAAGTCAAAAATAGTAAAATTGTTATTTATTATTACAAACACCTTCTGAAATAAATTCCCTAATGTACCACTAAAGCTTGTTATAAATTTAAACAATACTTTACTATGAAATTAATTTTGAAACAATGCAAGGTCAGACAGGTTCTGATATCGGATCCTATGGGAACAATACATTTTCCATTGACCAAACCAGCCACAACATCATTTGTGCATTACACCAGATGTTGCTCTCTCTTGCGTGGCATGCATTCCCAGAACAGTTCAATAGAACATAAACATAGATACGCAACTTGCAGTTTTAATAAATGTATAGGATATATCCGAAATCAATTTTATACTTCTGTACTATTTTAAATTTCTAAAAACTTTTTTTTTATATTTTTTTTATTTTGCATTGAAAGATTTATAAAGAAAAAAAAAAAAGAAAGATTATTATATATTAAAAGTAGTTAAAAAAAAAGAACATGTTTTCTCTTATATACTCATGCACCACTACCAGGTGTCGAAAAACTGTACTGCAATTACAACTTTCACAAGACTATTATTTCATAACCGACGAATGTGAACTTTAGAACGAAATAAGTCTAATGAAGTGAATTTTAAAGTGTATGGAAGTAGTAGCAGAATTTCACTAATTTGTATTTTCTTAGAGTATTGTAACGTAAGTTAATGAGGAAGTCAACTTTTTCTCCACTACAGATGGCTTTGAACTTTGAAAAGAGAAGATTTCCTCGAGACCTAATAATTAATTGCTACCAAATTTCACTACAAGCTTGCATGATACGATTAATATCTAATAACAAATTTACTAGATGTATTTTTATGTAATACAAAAAATAAATAATAAAAAAAAAGAAAGAAATTTGAAGAAAATTGAAAGTTTGATATCAATTGTAGTATTTATTTAAAACTAAATATTAATTATGCATTATTATTAGAGTTTGGCAATATAAATAGTTTTAGAATATGCAATGTTTTTGGTTTTTCCAATTTCCATATATACAAACAACAGCAAAAATTTTCATTCCTCGGACGTTTAAATATTTGAACTTGCTATATCACAAAAGTGCTGTAGGTTCTGAAGTATCAAACACCCTCATTCCAAAAAAAAAAAAAAAAAAAAAAAGTAATATTTATCACTGCATGCGTTAGTGATAAAATATTAAAATATTAAATTCTTATCCTACAGTTCTAGTAATTGCGTCTCAGAAGCCAATAAGAAAAAATATATACATAATATTTAGGTTGTAATACGATAGTTCTTGTGTACAATAAGAAAAAAATATTGATGATTGTATAAATTAAGTTTAAATGTATATAAAAATTACAAAAAAAAAAATACAGATTTTTCAAAAAGTAAAACAGATTATTTTTTAGCCTTTATTACTCTGAAATACGAATTTTCAAATAAATAAAAAATTAGAAAATTTTGGTCCTGATTCTAAGTTCTTAGAAATCATTTAAATAATAAGCTTATGGTGAGTTTGGTTATAATAATAAATAGTGATTATGTTTATTATTATTGTAATACATATTTATTAAAATATGAAATTAACAAAAAGTCCGTAAGATCCACCGACAGAGTATGGAAAATAATTATTATTTTTAGTTCTCATAGATTTTTTTTTAAATTTTATCCGTCAATATTCTACATTCTGAATTTAAAAGGGATAATTTATTCATATTTACCAACGAATAAAATACTATTCATATGCATAAGGCATTTTTTGTGTTGTACAGATTTATGGAAGAAATTGAAGATCAGAGATGGCATTTGAAATTAGACTAAGATATAGTTGTAATATCAGAGAACTCCATAAAGGCGTTTCTTTCTGAAGTGAATCGTTTACAGTTTTATCTCGATTTTAGGGTCCTTTGACGAGCCCTAACCACTATGGAAGTTTTCAGGCTATTTTAAAAATTGTATTTACTTTATTTTTATTGCCAATCGGTTATTTTATTATTCCGTTTATCCTAGGAGTTTTTAAGACTGTGAAAATATTGTTATTTTTAATATACAGATTATTGAATTTATTCTGTATTATTATTAATACTATTTGTTTTTTAATCAATAATTTGGTATTTCTTTCCTGTTTTAAGAGGTGTTGATAGATTTATTTATAGATAGATATTACAATCTGCCACACAGTTGTGGGCAATAGGTAATATTGATGAATGATCTCATACATACTAAAATAAAAAAAAATAATAATAATAATAAAAAAAAACTCTCTTAAAATATATACAAACAAAAGAATAGACAAAAAGAGGTGTTGTTGATTTAATTTTTTTTTTTAACTACATCATTTTCTCTTACTTTTTTTTTTTTTTTTTTTTAAAAAGTTCCCTGTTTGTATTTTATCTCAAAAATACTTGTTTTTGAACAATGCGGAGGTATTAAATAGAATATTTATATATTCTCTTTTCAATAATATTACCCAAAGAAAAATTGCAAACTACTGATCATAGCTCCAGGCTGGAAATATATAGAGTTCCACACCTTCATCAGAAAAAGAAGGATAAGGTAAAAAGCGAAAAACAGGAAAAAGAGTACGATCTGAGGCATCCAAAGAATGAAATTGCCAGAAACTTCTGAATCAAGACCTAGATTCACTAGAGGTGGAAAAACCCGATATTCTCGATGTTGAAATAGCTATCGATAGACTTAAAAGAAAAAAAAAACAGATATAGACAAACCAGAGCTGGTCAAAGATGGTGGAAAACCTCTAAGAGCCAATCTATTACAACACTTCCAGAAAAATTTAGAGGAGGTGAGGATATCAGGGGCCTGGAACACAAACCTTACCAGTCCTATCTTATAGGAGGGCTCCAGATATCCTATATGAGTGCGGCAATCAAAGAGGCATATCACTGCTTTTGATGACCTAAAAGTAATGACCGATGTCCTGCTAAATTACGACAATATAACAGGCGATCATCAAGTAGGATTTAGGAGAGGATCTAGTATAGTACAAGAGTCCAAGAGGAGAAAACAGGGAGTTATCTCACCCCAATTTTTGATCACTTTAATGAAAACTATGTATAATTAATAGTCAAAATTGATGAGTCTGCCAAGTATAGGTAGGGGGAATAAAAAATGTCGGCTGTTTCAAAAAGATAAAAAAAACTAATTTTTCATTCGGAGCTCTATATCTTAAAAAAGTAGGAACAAAACATGAAAACCTAAGAAAACGACATTTAAAGAAGAGTACATTTTCTAAAATATGAGCCCTAATAGAGTTATTTACGTTAAATAGTTTTCGAGATATAGCTTTTTAAAAAACAACATTTCATAAAAATGTTGTATGGGACGTACTGAAAGATTAGTAGTTAGTGAATTCATTTTAAAAAATTTATATCTCAAAAACCATTTGACGTACATATGTCTATTAGCACTCAAATTAAAGCTAGTTTAATGAGCTATAAAATAGTTTATAATGTTTATCTTTGTAGGAGTAATATTTTACATTAAATTTGCTAAAATAAATTGATTTATAGTTGTTCGAACAAATTTTCACTTGCCAAATTTATATTCATATGGGAATATCATAAAATCTACTACCCTTACGATGATAAGTATCATAAAATACTTTAATTTCCTTTATTTTGAGTGTTGGTAGACATATGTGCGTCTTATGGATCTAGAGATATATTTTTTTCAAAACTCCAACATTTTATACGAACAACTAGAACTAACATTTTGTGAGTTTATTTTGTCAAATATCATAAAAACTACTACTCCTACAAAGATAAACACTATTAACTATTTTATAGTAAATTAACAGTTTTTTTTTATCGCTTTGAAACAGCCGCCATTTTTTATTCCCCCTACCTATACTTGGCAGACGCATTAATTTTGGCTAGTAATTATACATAGTTTTCGTTAAAGTAATCAAAAATTGGGGTGAGAAAACTGCCTTTTTTTCTTCCCGTACTTTTTTCTTCTTGTACTAGTAGAAGAGTCTAGATGATTTGCATGACTTGATTGTCGATTTCAAAGCAGCCTATGATTCCGTTGACAGAAACAATTTTTAATATATCATGACTGAGCTATAAATCCCCAAAACGTTAGTAAAATTGACAAAATCGTGTACATGCATGGAGAAGTGTCTGAAGCCTTTGAAGTCAATACAGGTTTAAGAAAAGGAGATGCCAACTGGAGTTTGCAAATGAAAATAGTAGTACGAAAAGTGGTTAGTAAAAGTTTTAAATTTGGGAAGGAATTTTATAGAAGAATTTATGGGACAAAGGCAATTAGCCGACATTTAAAGAATTTTAAAGGAAAAAATGAAAACAAAATAAGGAATCCATGAAAATGTCCTAAGTGGTCGAAACGTTGGAAGTTTAAAAAGAATAAAGTTGAGAGAAAAAGGATCAAAATTGTTTTAAAGAAA
>NW_027116117.1:68015-72403 GCF_000696795.3 Halyomorpha halys | reverse complement strand
AATATTAACAATATATCATGACATAGAGGGAGAATACACATAAATAAAATGACCCAGTGAAATTCCTCGTTAGTAATATGTGATTCGATGAATTTAGCAATGTAATAAATGTTAAATCAATAGACATTTCGACTAATTTTATATTATGAACAGGCAGTCTGATTCCTTTGAAGATTTCCAAGAACCGGTTGTTAAAGGTATATTGGATGTAATACTTAAAAATAGGAATGGATTTAATTAATTTTATTCTACCTAAAAAAAATAAATAAAATAAAAAAGAAACGGGATTAATATTTTTATGTTATGTATTGAAATAAAAATAATATTAATTTCCATTTAATAAAAAAGTTATAAAAAATTTGTGCGGGGAATATTTAATTTAGTTAATTCATAATTTAATAATGAAACTATTATTATGAGCCAACTTTTCGCCTCACTTTAGGGGCTAAAAGTGTTTTTTCTGACCTCCTAGAAAAATAATAAATAATACAATTATAATATTATAATATTATAATATATACATGTGAAAAATGTATGTGGCTAAAAGTAATATTTAAAAAAGTTTTATATGTTAATATTCTTTTATATATGTAGCGAGATGGCCAAGAAGTTCAGCTCTAATCCACCAGAGCGCAGCATCAGCACCTCGAGCCTCACCGAAGCTCTCAAATTTATGAATTACTTTCCTTCATAAAAAATATTGTTATTTTTACATATTATTGATTTTTACGGACTACTTAGCAATGTCAATAAAGTAATAAATAAACGATACCAAAGTAACACACGAAACTACCTCTAGCAAATAAGATAAGACCGCTTTTAGGTCACAGCCGTATGCACTATACGCGATCATTGATTCACAACTACCTGAGGCCTAGTCTTGCACGGGTGATGTAACCTCTACTTGAGGTAATTTCGGTTGATAGCTGATCTTGTTCTCAAAAGATTTGAGTTTATTTTACGCTCTCCTTCATTCCTCTTCTATCCTTTCGTATGACTCGGTGGCTGGCTGCTCTCCGGGCTTACATACCGTCTCTGTATCTACCGGAATAGTACCCTGTAGGACGAAGGCACCTTCGAGCATGACCTAGCGTCTAGCTACTTTCTTCGTGCCTACAGGAATAATACCCGGTAGAAAGAGATTACACTTTGAGAGATGTATGAGACGGTTGTCACCCGTTAGTCTCATCCTATCCCATCATCTTCTTTGACAATTACCTTACCAATATATAAATCGAACAAGCATTGTCAAGACCTTCTGAACAAGTGGAATTAGAAAGGAAATAAACACCTCGACATACCTAGGTCCAATGAAACTTTTAAACGGTTATTTGAGGGATCTCGATTCACACTTCCACCAAAAGCCCTGATGAAAACCTACAACTTGGTTAAAAACAACAGCAAGAACAAATAAATATTTATTATTAGTTTTTTGTTCTTCTTGACAGCATGCTTGACCATTAATTTAAAAAAAAAAGATTAAGTCAACTCTTTAGTTAAACTAGCTGATCCGGTCTAAAATTTCGCTCAAATCTTGGATTAATGTCATTACATAAGATTTTAATATATAAATGGATCAATACGTCAGATGCAAAGTTAAAAATAGATCCAGTCATTCAATTTCAAATTTATTACATAATTCTGTATAAATTCATTACACACTAAAATTTAATACAGTATTAAACTGGATTTTGATTTGATGGTACCAGCTGTGTACCAATTTTTACCCGTTGGAGTGATCATTATACAAATTTGTTACAACAAATTGACCAAATTTTGTTCAACAAAAAACTAGGAGGACTTTTGTACAGGAATTTTAACGAAGAAAAGAGACTTAAACATTCGAAAGAAGAAGCTGTTCAAGTAAGGACAAGAAAAAAGGGAATGAATTAAATCCGGGAGATGTTGGCATCTCCTGCGAGATGTTCCTGGCGTAGGCCCTACATTTTTTTATTGTTCCCGGACTCACATTGTGTTTCTGGATTACGGCCCACATTGAAAAATAAATATTTAAAAAAAATATCTATATTTTATGTACCCTATCATTCTTTTCTTTAATGGTTCAGACAATTCCATAAATCCGATGAGCATCATTTTCTTCAATATTATGATAACTCATTAAAAAAAAAAATTAGGAATATTTTTTTTACGTCCTGAAACCTTTTAGAACCTCTGAGGAGTGAAAATAACGGGTTACAATAGTAAAGAAAACAATTATAACATTTAGTATTTGGAGAACATTTTTTTTTTTTTTAACGTAGAAAATGAATCCTGATATTTCAAAAATGTCATTCCAAAAGTATTTAGGAATAAAAAAAAAATGAATAAAAACCTTTATGATAAATAACCCCCCTCTATTTACTTTATTAATTATTGTTTTATTCCTTTACATATTTTTTCAGCTGTCATATTTCTTCGTTATTATTATTATTGTTATATTCTTATTTTATTTTATTTTTCATTTGTTAATTACCAGATTAGCATGGTTATTGTAACAGTCAATAGCAAGGGAAAGGTATAGTTTCGCCTATTTTATTTATTATTTTTATGTTTCGTCATTTGTTCCAATATATTTAGTATGAATAAACACTTAGAGCTTGTATTAATATTCCTTATTGTCGATTTTTTTTATTTATGAATATAAACAATTTTGATTTTCAATTTTTTTTTTTTTTTAGGTTTAGTTTAAATTTCAAAACTAATGTGTGCCCCAGCACATTATAAAATTCCAAGAACGCCCACTACAACAAAAATATAAGTCAAAAACTCCTTAAAATGTAGGCCACTACAGAAGAAGGAAACAGTGCAGGACCAGAATATATATTCATGCTAAAAAACATAAATGAAATTCATAAATTCATAAATATGGGTTATGGAAAAAAAAAGAAGAAAGAATTCACTTAGAATACAAAAAAAAAAAAAAAACGCACAGAAGAATTCCTATATCACATTGCACGTAAAATATGGAAACTCGCAGTGATCTTAATTCAAAAGTTGCTTTCAATCTCAAACAGCGGAACTGGAATCCACCTCAAGTTGTATATCTCAAGTCCCAAGTTTTAATCAGATGGATGGAACTTAGCCAAGTTGACGCTACATCAAGACGAGGCCTATACCCCGGGCTTAGCAACTTGGCCTCTCCATATCGCTTCTTTTATTTAACTTTGAGCACTTTAATTAGAGAGGAGTAAAACTGCTACGTGTTTTCATCTAGATAATCCAATAACCGTTCCTTTCCAAATAATTGCTCAAGATTCACTCAATATAACGAAAATAACAAGGTAAAATCACAGTTTTCACTTTAGAAATGCCATGATATTAGAATAAGAAAAAAATAACATAAATTAATGGGGTGTATAAAAAAAATGACCGTTTTAACAAATTGAAGATTTCAGAAGACTGGAAATATTTTAATCCTATTTAATACTTACCAATAATCCCTTTAGAGCATTCTCTAAGCTTGTTTAATCCCATTTGAATTCTTCTAAAAAATCCTTAGCTTAGTTATTTGTTTCAAAGAAGAAACATGACAGTGTCCTACGAAATTCTTGTAATTTTAAAGTACTACTAAAAAAAAAAATTAACAGCATATTAAATATGAAGGGGAAGGTGTCCTTCACCAACAACAAAATAAAAAATCCTCTTAATGACACAGCTAAAAAAAAAACATAAATATAAATTAGGCAGATTTAATAAACAAATTATAATTAATTAAACACCGAACTAATCAAACATATTCTTAAAAAATCTGATGCCCGCATCACCGCCGTAACATGGAATTAATTCTTGTACATCACAAAACAGCTCCTTCACGTTCCAATATTCCATGCCGTATCCTTAGGCTATAGCAAGACTATACCACCTTAGCTGGACTCATATCAACACCTTATAATGCCACAAGGCAATCAAAGGGAGAAGTCTTAGTAAAGTATGTATAATACATTTCGTGTATTACATATGTATGGAGTACTAATTTTATTGTAATGAAGGATACGCAAAAAAAATATTTAAAAAACTACAAAATTTAACTATATTTTTTTTTACTTATATATAAACATTATGACCTAAAATTAATTTTACTTAAATTTTTACCATAATTCTGCTTCAAATTCCTTATATTTGATTTGAAATTAACAGTACAATTAATATTTCCCGAAGTAGAGTAACTCATAATCATCTGTTTTATATTACCACAAACAATGAGAGATGGGTGATTATTTCATATTAACAAAATTAAAGGTAAATTAGAGCAAGATTATGTTTTTAATTCGAAATTTAAGCCACGTTGAAATGGCCCGCTTGAGAATAGGCCATACTCTCCTCACGCACTCTCACCTGATCAGAAAACCTCCAACGTGCAAATATTGTCAGTCCATTCTTACGATTAG
>NW_027116117.1:67210-67780 GCF_000696795.3 Halyomorpha halys | reverse complement strand
TTTATTTTATTTTATTCTATTTTTTTTTACTTTTATCATCCCATAGGCGTTGATGACCAGAGGGTTTTACGCCTTTAAGCAAAAAATCAACAACAGCCATGTTGAAATATTTCATTTTGGATAAACCGTAGTTGATGTTAAATATTAGTTGATTGTACATTATTATTATTAAAACAAATTTAATCGAAAACATGTTAAACATCGATTCTGAAAAGTAGTATTTACTGTCGAAAAAGGTTTTTGTTGTTTCTATCCCCCGGGCCGGGTTCGAATTCTGCTGAGACAGATAATAATTTTTTAACTTATTTCAGCCGTGAGTTAACACTGTAGGTTAGAGCGCCCTCCTATGACATACCCAAATTCTATATAGTGCCTGTAGATTAATATAAAAGGATAGGTATGTACAAGAACTGACAAAAAAATCGATAATTAACGAGATAAAAAAAAGATTTTTTTTTTCAATTTGGAAAAATAGATTAAAAAAAAATCTGAAAACTACAGTATTATTATAAATGCACAGTAGTCATGCTGTTGGGAAGCCAAATACCAGGGCATTCAAAAAGTCCTGTC
>NW_027116117.1:60393-66025 GCF_000696795.3 Halyomorpha halys | reverse complement strand
CTAACATATCGATGGCATACTTCACAGTGGTTATAAATACATGGATTTTTTTTTTTTTTTTTTAAATTCACTTTATTTATTGATAGATATTACAATCTGCAATAACGTTGTTGGGCAATAGGTAATTTTGATGACTGATCACATTCGTACTAAAATAAAATAAAATAAAAATAAAAATAAATAAATAAATGAAAAAGTACCTAAAAATAAATAAAATCTATCTCTAAATATACACAAAAAGAATAATAACGGAAATGAACATAATCGAATTATTCATGGAAATTAACTTTTTTAAAAATACCATTAAAAGTCCTTTCTTTCAGGCACATTACTTTTCAATTAATTATCCTAAAAGAGAGACTTTAATTTCATTTCGTAAAGTAAGTTTTCATGTACTTAGCACTACTGTGAAGTAAGCTTTCGGTACAAAGGTAGATAAGGTAACCGTATTTTACACACGGAGACCCAGATCGATCATTTTCCTAGACTTGATTTTTTGGAAATCGTAGATTTCCATCAAAAACTAGAATTCAAAATTAACCAAAATCACAATACGTTCCCTTACCATATATTCCATACACAGGTAATCGAAATCATTAATTAAAAGAAGATAATTATTTTTAAAAAATATGAATTAGGGCTAAGGGATCGGCCAGTTCATTGTAGTAGTGAAAATAAAATACTCTTAAATAGTGTACATTTTAAAATATTTTGATGTAGAAAAAAATATAGATTTATGAATATGTATAAAAATTTATAATGTAAATAGACCTATTATGTATTAAAAAAGCAATATTCACGCAAAAAAAAAATTATTTACTTTTACAAAATAGTAAAATCATTTCGATCCTGAAGATAGCAAAGAGCCCCGAAACGTCAATAAAAAAATGTATGTAATGAATATACTTATAAGAGGATATATTAATAATGAATATATCTTTGATACTCGTTTCATCAGCACATTATCAATTATAATTGATACTACTATATATACTACACATATCCTACATAAGCAGTGAATGTATTGCTTATGTGCCTCTTAATTTACACGTTACCGGATTCACTGAAACCTATAACTGCCGGTTCATTGTCCTTTCTCCATATTTATAAGGCCCATTTGTTTTTTTCTTGAATTACTAAACAGTTTTCCTTGGAGCTTTAGGTACATATTGTTTTACGTCCTGAGAAACTTTAGGAGGATTGAGGAAAAAAATGTTTCAATTTCAAATCCTAGGCTTTTCTTTTTTTTTTTTAAATATAACGTCCAATTGTTTATTTATAATCTATTAATTATATTGTTTTTTTACTTATGACCTATGTCGTAAAAATCTGGAACACCTAACTTTGAGATTAAATTAATCCTCCACCTTTTCAAAACAGATCTTTCTATATTATTTTCCCCGATAAAAATTTCCCCGACAAGTACTTCAGTAATATTTCTCGAAGAAAAATATTATATTTTTCTTTTGTAAAAGTATAACAGACATATAACATTTTACTAAAATTAATATTCTGTCATTCCCATTCTCCGTAGTAGCTTTACTTATATGACGTTTCGAACAAACAATTATAATGATTTGGCTGGTATACATGTCATAATCTCACAGGAGGAGATCATAACAGAAAAAAAGCAATACTTCCTGACCGGACCCGTCCCACTAAGGCCACCAGGGAGGGACGGTCCTATATCACATTTGAAATATTTGCTTAGAACGTAAAGAGGAGACTTTACAATAGTCAGATCGAGCAATATTTAATAATCCCCTAAACTTTTTTTATTTTATTTATTTAATGATATTTATAACTGTATAAAAAAATACAACCAGTAAATTTGATCATAATGACAATGATATGATACAAGATGTAGAGAAACTACCCAGTAGTAGAACTCTAAAAACAGTTTACAATATAAGGTCACGAGGCCATCTTCTTTTTAGGCGCCTCGGAGGATTACCAGGAATGGAAGAGGAAGCAAGGTTAGAAACGAGTGGATTTGGGTGGTTAGGGAGTTTATTATGGAAGGAATAATATCGGGTTCGGGCTAGATCGGTTACATAAGGAACATTTAGGTCTTTATGGATGGTTTTATTAGTAACAAAATAAGGAGCATTGAGGATTTTACGAAGGATTTTGGATTGTAAAGATTGGATACGAGAGGAATTCGAAGGTTTAGTGGAGCCCCAAAGCTCAACTCCGTATGTCCAGATGGGCCTTATTACAGTCATGTAGATCAGTCTTTTGTAATGAGTTGGACCTAAAATTTAAAAACGGCTTCAACTTAATCAATGCTAAATTGCTATAGAATCAATATTAAGAATAATTTTAGTTAGTTTTTATTATTTTAATATTGTTATTTATCCTGTCAACTAAAGGGCTCATAATTAAAAACTAATTGTTGGAAATTCGTCCACCACTTAACCTAAATTATCTTCCTTATGTAAATTTCTTTAATTAACGATTCATAATCAACGCTACGAGGCCATCACACCATTATTAGATATTTGCTATATTGTCATGTTGCAACATATTTCGAAAATTGTCCAACAATTTGCTACTTTCATTCACTACATCTAATTAAATTAATGAAACATCCAGTAATAACTTAAAGCATTAAGAAGATATAATTATGGTTTTGAGTGATGACCGTATGAATAAAATTAATAGCAAATTCTTGCACAATCTTCGAATTATGCTGCAACATAACAATATGGCAAATACCTAATAATGGGGTGATAGCCCCGCAACGTTGATTATGAATTGCCAATTAACGAAATTTAAGTAAGGAAGAGTTTCATTCACTACGTCTAATTATATTAACATAAATTTTATTTATGCGTTTTTCGTAATTCTCCACTACGTTCAACGAACTTATATGTTATATATCACTTTTTCCGATGAAAGTTTCGAAGGAACAAAAAGTTTACATTCTTTCTAAGAGGAAATTGGTTAAACATTGGCCATTTTTTGATCATCTTCTAATTTATTTAAAACCTTTAGGTGACAAGGAATGTTTTAAAATAAATTAAGGTTTCTTCAGAATAATTATTATTGTATTAAACTCTAATCAATCCCTCGTCTATAAATAAAACAACGTCCATCCTTGTTTTGTATTGGCGCGAAAATTAGTGTTTTCCATTTTTATTGTAATAATTGTACATTCACTATCGAGACCATGAGATTCCATGCTGGTAACACGTAATGAACTTTCAATGAAAAATTAAAATTAGAATATTAAATGTTATACTTGAACATAAAACAACAGATTCAACAATTATTAAGAACTGAAATATTCATTTTTTTAGACATACGAAAAACACCTAGTAAATTAATTAATCATATGGCGAGAGGTTTCAAATGGGTTTGCCACTGAAACAAATGTAAAATAATAAAACATTAAATGAGTTATAAAGAAAAATATGTTTAAAATAAATAAAAATGTTGATAATAATTTTAGCAGTGGCAAACCCGTTTCAGCTACTTTGCTAACGTCGACTATTGCCGCTGAAGACATAAATAATCTTGCCACCACTGTCATTTATATGCTTTGGTTAATATTCTGTCGATAAGATTTGTTTTCATCGGGTTTTAAGGTATAAAATAATGAAATTTGTTTATCCCAGTCTAATTAAAATTTAAATTATACAAATGCTTTTGATCCAGAACTGAATTTATTTATAAATTTAATCGATAGTAAGCCAGTGTGAAGAAATCACAGACCACCCCCGCTCATATAATAAATCAAACTGTCCCGTTTTATCCATCACTTCCATCCTTCTCTTCCTCTCATTCCGTATGTATATTTATTTTTGTATGTATATGTATATATAGTTATAGTTTATTATACAAATATGTGAAACATATACAAAATTTATTATAATTTTTTATTAGGATTTATAGACTCAGTTATAATAATAAATAACAACCATAATTTGGTATCCAGATTTTTAGTTCTTATATTGCTTCATTGAAAAGAAAAAATGTCTTTTAAGGATATTTCAACTAATTATAAAATACTAACATGTTGAGAATTCAAATTAAGATTAGTAAATAGAAACATTACTATTGTTTGATAATGTATCCTATATAACTAATAATTGTCCACTTGAGCTAACTTCTACTACTTTTAGAATAATATTAACCAAGAATAAAATAGAGAAAAGTGGGGATTATTATAGTATTGGAATATATTGATGAAGTAAAAGGTAGTTAAATATATATGCAAGACTTATGTTAGAGGGAATAGAGTTCCAGTGATGTTCAGATCACCAATTCGGTGACGTCTAGGGTAGATGTCAGATGAACGGGATCTGGTAGTATAGGATTTGATTGAGAATTTTAATTGCAGGTTTTGTAGAATATAAGAGCGGTGCTGAGTACTAATTAATTGGAATTAAAAGGAAGCTAGAAAGGATGAATAGAGCTACTTAAGCTCGGCGTAATATTGGGTTATACGTGTCTCTCAGGTGATCCTGAAAATAAATCCTACTGGCCAATTCATAAGATGTTAAAATTTAGATTCGAACTTAACCGAAAGTCCATCATATACATGGCAACCATATATAAAGTGGGGAAAAACAAGAGAGGAAACTAAGAATTGACGGGTTTTAAGTGGAAGGAGATAATAGATTCTATTGAATTGTTTTAGAGTAGGTATGTTTCGTCGGAGAATTTGGGCAATGTGCAGTTTGTCCAGCATATCCAGCATGGGCAATGTCCAGGATAAAGTTTGGTCAAAAGTGACTCCAACTTTTATTTTTATGTTTTTTTATATATCCTAGTGTGTTAGAATTTTGCTGATATATCCTTCATTTGAAGTACTGCTCAGAAATAGAAAATGGATTTATCATATATGGATAGCATAATTATTACTGTTTGTGTTATTGGTCTGAATGTTTTATATCTTTCCGGTAAGTGTTGGTATATAGAGATTCATGAAGTTATTTTATTATTGGTTTATGATTATTATTTTTTTTTTATTAAGGAAGTATAATTGTTTGTTTTAGAAGTTTTTAAACAAGTATATATGGTTACCCATTTATAATACGTTATCCATTGCTATATTTTCTGCAGGTTTTTGTGTTGTGGACTGTCTCATTCGATTTATTACATTTTTTGCGGTATTAATTCGATATCTTTTGGGGCATATAAAACGAGTTCATATTCCAGTGTGATTAGGTTTTTGCCACCATCTCATTTCTGTTTCTCCGTTCGAGTCTCAAGGACAAGACGAATTGCATCCATTTCATGACTGTAAAGAAAGAAACAGTACTTCCTTACAAATAATTGTTTTTAATATTTTTTTCCTCTTCTTAAAAACCCTCTGTACTAAGAGGCGTATATTTTAAATAACATTAAAACATACACACATTCTATAATGCATGATGTTGCATTAGTATTGGATATCTGTAGTCATAAAATTGTCCAGAAGATAACATATAGAAAATTATTGAAAAAATGAAAGAAAGAACATAAAATAGAAAAATTTCAAGAGGTGAGAGAAAATAAAAATGAAATAGGAATAATAAATTCAATACAACTGAGTACAAAGTATAAAATTTAAAAAATGAATAAAATAAACTAATAATTAAACAGAAAAGAATAAAAAATATAAATAAACAAAGAATATAATATA
>NW_027116117.1:50884-53463 GCF_000696795.3 Halyomorpha halys | reverse complement strand
AAAAACCTTCCCTCGCTCTCGCTTGTCAGTGTTGCCCACGCAGTGTTGCCATCTCACAATTACTATCAATATTAGCTATTTATTTGTGTGTTTAGATATAAATATCACTTATTTAGATATAACTAGAATATTATTTTTATCGTTTTCTTGTATCATTTTGTTTTATTGTATCCTTTAGCTGCTCTTTAGCTCAGACGATCCTTTATTTGTTTATATTATATATCATGTTACAGATTGTATGTATTATTGTGTGTAGTACAATATTACATATTTTATACTTTGTTATACTTTGTTATATTTTATTATAAACAATAATTAGGCCAGCGGTAATGTACGGTAGTGAGACGTGGACTCTAACCACGGAAAATAGAAGAGCTCTAATGGTTTGGGAGAGAAGAGTCCTAAGAAAGATCTTTGAAGCCATTAAAGAGGAGCACAGGTGGAGAATCAGAAGCAATGACGAAATAAAGGAATTGTATGGTGAGCCTGATATCCTCTGCTATTAAGAAGAGCAGGCTAAGATGGTTGGGACATGTGGAAAGGATAGAGCGCTGTAGGTTATCAAAAAGGACGCTAAATAGTGCAACAGGAGGAAAAAGGAAAAGAGGCAGACCCAGGCGTCGGTGGCTGGATGGTTTGGAGGACGATTTGAGAGGAATGGGAAAGAATGGTGGCAGAGGCCACCTACAAAGATTGTAGCGTCCAATAGTGAGTGAGTGAGTGAGTTATATTTTATATTTTATTTTTTTTTTAATCAGGTTCATTCCACATTATTTATTAGTTCATTGTTATCAATTCACTAATTGTAAATTTGCATCATTATTATTCACTTCATTAGTTTTTTTTCAATTATTTTTTATTTTTTACTATACTTTTCAATTTAGTATTTTTTTATTCAATTATTAGTTTTATTATTAGAGATTCATTCATATTGTCCTGATTTAGTTCATAAATCGTAGTAACCTCTACAAAGCCCTTATAGTCAAAATTGTAGTTAATAAATTTAATTTCTATCTATCATTTTTGTGTATTATTTTGATACACAGATCTTGTCATCGGACTATATTTTATGTAATTTTCTAAATGAATAAATACATTTTAAAAAAATAAATCTAACTATACTAAAGAAAACACTATATCATGTTTCAATAACTAATAATAAATATGTATAAAATAATAATAATATGTATCAGGTAATTATAAATTAATTTAAAGAAGTAATATTTAAAAGAAGAACGAAAGTGAATCAGCTTAAAACCTTTTAAAAAGAAATTTATTTGGTTTCAGTAAACTAAAATAAATCAAAGAAAGCATAATTTCATAGAACATAACTATATACAATGTTGTCACTCCAGACATTGACATTGAAGATATATGCTGTTGGTGAATTATAAAAAAATGTTATTGTATTTGTTCGGGCGTAGTCATTAGTCCCCTTGCAAGAGAGATGATTATAGGAAACTATACATTTTGTTGTCATATATGTAACAGTCGTATAATATGTATTAGAAAATTTGTGTAGTTCGTACGTATTTTGTATTACGTATTACAACGTTCTAATTAGCATGATGATACGACGTTGATATACTTTAGTATAACACCTCATAAATAATTGAATATATATAATGAGTGTGTGTATATTTCCCGCTATTTTTCAATTCACCAATTTGTTGGATCGTAGTCAGATACTTCAGCTATTTTTTTTCTAATAGCCATTCGATCGGAAGGCACTGGACCGTACTGGAAGCGAACTAATTAATCTCGAAATGTACTTTTTCTCCCGGTCTCATTAGCATCCACAGAGCTCTGGTGTAGTGTATCAGTCTGATTTAGGGCGGTGTAGAATGCAACTCTAGGTCGTTCCTGAACACTTTATGAAGAGATATCCATTCATTGCTTCACATTCTTTGACATACTAATGAATTGAAAATAAATTTTAATTTACCCTCCTACATTTTTGAAAATGATGCTTTTATAAATATGCTGAAAAAATCTTTTTTATATAAGTCAATTTCGCATTCGCAAAAAAAAAAAAAACTACACCTTTCTCTTTACCTGCATATGAGTCTATGTTAATTTTTTCAGCTCCACAACATAATGGCAAAAATTTCCTGACTGTTTTATTAGTATATAAGGCAATTTAATGAGCATAAAGTTTTACTATTACATTCTGGTATTTGTTTCCAACACTTTTACAAGTATAAACGGAAAACAATATTGGGGATGGTACTACGCCCTGTGGAACGCCATAGGTTAGCTGAATAGGGTAAGAAACTTTTTGATCTTCGGAAACTCTGAAATGGCTTTATGACCGAATATAACTGTTAGGTCGATTACTATTGGCAAAGTTGTCTATGTTCCACAGAATCGAATGTTTTGAAACAGTCAAGAACTATCTTTGTCTAGTTTCTGTTGAAGTTACTAGTCAGCTCTTTTTAGATTCTAACAAAAAAAAAAACACCTACATTCAAAAGGAAAATACTTGAGTTCACTTACATATCAGAACATATTAATTATACAGTGAATTTTACAACAGTCACCCACAGGGCTGTGTTCTCAGCCCAACACTGTTCTGCCTG
>NW_027116117.1:47327-49034 GCF_000696795.3 Halyomorpha halys | reverse complement strand
GTTTTACGCCCTTAAGCCCCAGACAACAACAACAACAACAGTCACAAGAAATCTGAACCAACACTATGCAAGTATTTTAAGTAAAATTAATTTATGAAAAATATTAGATATTTTTTTAGATTTTGATAATTATAATTAAACTTGATTAAGGAATTTTAATATTAAAATAAATAAGAAATTTTATCAAAAATAGTTGTTATAAATAATTTAAATGTTTGACCTGAGTGTGAGGAAGTAATTTTAATTTTTAATTTAATGTGAAAAATTAAATAATTGGGTAATTAGACATTATATAAGAATTGCTTATAAATAAAATTATATGATACTCTAATGTTTTTTAAGTCTCATAGGGTAATTGTGGTCTGATATAAATGACCTAGGCAGAATAGTATGTTAAGTTGTAAATAATATTGTTATTTGTTTGGAATTGTTGAAGATCATATGTATAATAAAAGCTGTTATATAGTTACGTCGGACTTATATAGGAATAAAAATGTTTTAAGACTAATATGGATAAAATTTTATTTAATTAAAAATATTTTCATAATTTAAAAACTAGTCAAAAAGCTCTCCTAATTTTGCAAATAATGACCCATCGTGTTCAGTACCTATAAATAATTTGACACTGTAATTACGTAAATGTGCCATTCCGAATAATCCCTTAATCCGATTTGTAATAACTGCCATAGTTATATTGTTACTGCAATATTATCGTGGCTTCTGTTAATTGGTCTCATTATCGTCCCGATGGCTTCCTACTATAGGCGTTGGTGGATAGGAGTGCTTCGATAGAAACTTCGAGAGTTATGAAGTACCTGGCTGAACTCAAGAGAAACCTGAGTTTCTTCCGATCCCGTTAGATAAATAGTGTATCTTTCATAAGAGCATGAATATTTAATTAATTGAATTAACAAAACAAAGATAAATATTTATATATTTTTCGTACCCTTCATAAAAATAGAATTAGTGCTTCATAAATATAATTCATGAAATGTATTATATATACTTTACTGAGTCTTCTCCCTTTGATTGCCTGTGGCATTATAAGGTGTTGATATGAGTCCAGCTAAGGTGGCATAGTCTAGTTCTAGCCCAAGGCTACGCTATGGAATTAATTATTATTGCGGATTAATTATTATTATGGAATTAATTGAAACATAATTTCTCCTTATTTTAGGTGTTATAAATATTTACCTTCGTCTTTAAAAACTTAAGGGAACCAGCATCGAATGCGATTTATTGGGAGCTGTTTTTTCAAATCATTTCATATACTTAACAAAGTATCTCCAGACTTTGTTATTTGACTTTTAGGATTGCCTTCTCTACGTCGGTCACTAATAATATTATCATTTTCATCTTAATGTTTTCTTGAGACTGGTAATTTTTTTAAAATAAATAATTCAAACTCTATCCATTATAGTCTCAAATAAAGAAATCATTTAAGGATTACGATGTTGATGAGTACTCCCTATGTCGTAGACCCAATAATAAAATAAAAAACTATTATAGTATATTAAAGGACAAAATTGATACAAGAAATCAATTGGGATTAATATATAAAATTCCCTGTCTAAATTGTCCAGCTATATATAGGTGAGACAAAGCAATTATTGGGTGACAGAATTTATCAACACAATAATGATTTGAAAAACAAGGAGAAGGATCCAAATAAAACAGCACTAGTCCAGCATGCAACCAAAAACCTAC
>NW_027116117.1:44747-46426 GCF_000696795.3 Halyomorpha halys | reverse complement strand
ATGTTTCATAGATATTGATATTTTTTTACCTGGGCAGAATAGCCTGCATGAAGTTTAGAGTTGTTAAATTATATGTTTTCAAAGTGGTATTGAGGTAAGATAAATTTTAAATAATAATGTTAAGTATTTTAAATTGTTTGTAGGATCATACATGTAATAGAAACTGTTTTGTAGTGGATTGTCCCTGAAGATGGCCGGATTGGCCGAAACGTTGGACGTATAAGAGAAATTTTTGAGACTATAATGGATAGAGTTTGAATTATTTATTATCATTTTCTTTTTGCTCATATTATTTCTTTTATATACAAGTCAGCAATCTATTTTATTAATTCCATAAATATTTATTGTAGTAAGATAGTCCGGGAGGCGGTCTATAAAGGTATCTGATTGTAAAAGAAAACTATTTATTGTTAATCGACGTTTCGTCCCACTTTGCAGGCTCCGTCAGGGCTTAATGAAAAAACAAGATATAAACATTATACAACTGACAAAACATTAAAATAAAAAATATTTTAAAACAATTTTTATGTTAAGTATTTAAAAAAGAGATAATAATAATATTAATAATATATGGAAGTATGCATGTAAGTGGACTAGAAACTAGTTACTAATAAACCTCGTTGTATTGATTAGAAACTATTTCTATTTCTGAGTTTGTTTATATGTCTTTGCAACCTTTTTCGGGTTAATATCTGGATTAGTAGGTTAGTGCAGTATTAAGTGACGCGGTGAGAGAGCTGCGTTGGGATCTCCAAGAGCCCTGCTCTACCCTTCGTACGTGAGTGATAGAGTGGGCTCAGGGATCCTCAGGTCGAGATTGTAAATATTGTATATAATTTATTTTACATTGTTTAATTATGTTCATCTTATTTTTCTGTTTATATCGTAAAGAGATTTTATTATATTTCATTTATTTTTATTTTTTATTATTTATTACTCCTTGGCTTTGTTGTAGTTTGTGGTAGATTGTAATAATACTTATCAATAAATAAAGGAATTATTATTATTATTAAGTGCGGTGTTGAAGGCTATCAAAGAATTTGATGTGGCTCCGTGAAATGAATTCTGCCTCTGTCGGCAGTCAGGTTGTCGTATAGATATAAACTATAGATAGATAGTCAGTTTTCGCTATTTGTAAAGAAGAATGCTTTACAATACGTCTATGGATAATACTCTGAAGTTGTTAAGTTTCTTGCTGTTACAGAACATCCTACACATAAATATATTTTTAATCCAAAATTTTCTATTCTTTTTCGACAAAAACAAAATTCAACACTTCCGTTATCAGAAAAACTCTCCTCGGTTATCGCTTTTCTCAAAACGATAAGAATTGACAAATCCGAAAACAATCATCCACCATGGACCTTCCAACGTCCTAAAACTGTTCTAGACCTTTCCAAATACTTGAAAAATAATACGGAACCAATTGAATATAAAGCCCACTTTTCTCGACTAATTCATAACATGCCCAAATCCTTTATAATCTATACAGACGGATCAAAATCAGACTAATCAGCAGCATCATCCTTTGTAACAAATGACTGAATGATGAAATGACAGATTCACTAAGTTCGATAAAAGCTTTAGATTCTATGTATCCAGAGCATCCTATAATTTCCTGCATCCATTTTCACGTAAAAGCTCTACACAACATGGGTATGTCAGTAACATTTCTATGG
>NW_027116117.1:41734-44022 GCF_000696795.3 Halyomorpha halys | reverse complement strand
AAAAAAAAAATTTTAAAAATTAAAAATAAATAAAATTTAACGAATATTAGCAAAATTAAATAAAATATAAATGGCGTTGATGACCAATGAAGTTTGGCGCCACTAAACAACCAAACAAACAAACGACCAGCTTTATTCTCTTACAGCAGTGGCGCTAGTGTCAGGTGTCTGTCAAGGTTAACATCTAGGTATACTAAACTGCCAGTCGGTTTGTTCTCGCACAATTCTACTCTAACTGTAGATATAGGGATCTATAACTTTTCTGGATGGAGAAATAATAGTTGGCCTTCTTGGGATTAACATTAACATACAGTTATTTTCGTACATGCCTTCTCCGCCTGCCGTAAAGCTGTTTTTTCGTAAAGTAACTGTTTTTTTGTGTTTTTTTCCAAGACCCTATTTGAAATAATGTTTTGTGTTTAGCAGTGTCTGTGTAGTGGGGTTTTCTTTTTATTTGAAACGATGTTATTATATTTTAAAACATGAATTTAGTGAATGCAGTATTGATTTTATTTGACAGTTTCGTGTTAATCTGTGTGATATTTAATGGTATTGTTTAACATTTTATATATTATTATAACTTATATTATAATAATTTATATTATTATAAAATTTGATTTGTTGTTTGAGATTAAAATCAATGGGAAGGGAAATATATTTTAACATACACAAACATATTATTACACATTGTAGAGTAAACGAAGTTTCCTGAATCTGCTGAAATTTAAATAGACCCATTGTACACTAATTTCCAACTTTCATCCATATTCGGGCCAAGCGCACAATATAGTATCGCGGTTTCGAAATATAGTTGTGTCAAATATAGCTTTAACATATGCCAGTGAATTTAGGGGTTGTAAAATGAAAAAATCTACATAACAACATTTCGTAAAAATTAGATCGATTATGTCTAAACACAAACATTTTCGATTGTAACGACAAAATTTTTTTTTTATTTCCACCATAAATACAAAGCTTCACAAACCATCATTTGTTCAGAAACAAAATTAGGTGAAACATAATATTGTTTTGATGTTTAGGAGACATAACTTACATAACATTTGTTCAAAGGAATGTTATGCAATCTTATCAAGATAATTATTTGATTTCTAAGAATTTTTAAACTACTGTAGGTTCTTATGCAAGAGTTTTAAATTAGAAAGATAAGACATATTTGCAGGTTTAGTAGCTAGACTACCTTATCAAGTTTTCTTTCTGATAAAATGTTGTACAAATAAATAAAAAAAAATAATTATGACTAATATTACCAAGTTCAAAATATTTTTTTCTCAATATTGTGACATTCATAATTTATTTTTTTATTTATTGTAAAGTTTGCTTTATGGTTTATTATTATTAACACAAACTTCAGTGATCCAACTTTTTATTTTTAAAATTTTGCAACATTTCTGCCATTATCAAGGAGACAACTTCAACCATTGAATTGTCATAATTAATTAAATTGTCTTTTTTGCAGTCTAATTGCCCATTTTTTATATATATGTTGTTCATTTCAAAACAAAACTATTTTTCCAAAATTGTCTTTTTGGTTCTATTAACCTCATTAACATTATCAACAATAAAAACCTACCTTCAACCTTTTGATATTGGTGATGGGGTTAATAGAAAAGAAAAATTTTTGTAGGATAGCTTCCCCATTTTTGTAGGGCCAAAACATGGGAAGTTTATTAAAAATAAAAATTTTAGTGTAAAAGTGGATCATTGAAGTTTTTGTTAATAATAATATAAACCACTCTTAAACAATCAATATATTAAATCAGTACTATAATTTATGATGTTTATTAACATCATTTTTTGTTATAATTAATATTCTATTTATGGAAAATCCTAAGGGTCACCATTTTATTTATTAATTCATTATTCATCATTCTACATCCAAAAAATATTGTGTACTCGTCCAAACGTGTTTTCCAATGGGCATAAAGAACCGGGGAAAGTAAATATTTTTTTGCAATTTTTTATATCATTTATTTAAAGTATTTTTATATACGTACGATTTATTTTCTTACCTTAAATAAGAAGAAAATGTTTCCGATTGTACTGAGTGAGTCAAACTGTATAACAAATAATAAAAACCTAATTATATTTACTCCATTATGAAGGAGTGAAATCATAAAGTTATTAATATGGGCTGGAATATAAGAAATTCAGCTTTTTAATAATTTCATAATTAACTTGTATTCGGATAAAATCCTAATAAATATCCTATAAATATTTTTGTGAACAATGGATATCTCTTAAAAACAGTATTCCAATATATATATATA
>NW_027116117.1:36055-41684 GCF_000696795.3 Halyomorpha halys | reverse complement strand
ATAAAATCTAAAACTTTCTTATCATTAATGTTTAAGAAAATTCATATGAACGGTTTTAGAAAACGTTAAAAAACGATTACTTTACCTGATTTTTTTTAGAACAAAAAAGTTAAATTAATCATCTCTTGTTTCAGAACAGATATTTTTGAAATGCTCACTGTTGTAATTTTTTTTTTGTACTGATATTCCAAATGAGTCTGTCAGTTTTGACTAACTGTAGATAAGAGAGTTTTGAGTAAAGCGGTCTTAATTTTGATTTTCGTAGCAAAATTTGAACATTTTTATTTTCATAAAGTATCATAGAAATATAATAATAATAATAATCCATACATTATTTTTTATTTATTTGTTTTTGTAAACTGATCTACTTTATTATATCTTGGGTAGCGTATTACTGGAGGGGGGATGTCTGAGAGAGTGAAATAGGGAGAATAAAATTTTTCAATAAAATAAAATTATTAAATAGAAAAAAAATTAAAATATTTGTATTTAGTGAGCAGACGAATGTCAGATTTACACAACCCCAATTTTCTCGTTCTTTTTTTTAATTTGTATAAAAAAGAACCCGAAGACGCCGTGACTGTAATGCTGCTCTAACTTATCTATGTTCCATGCAAGCTAGGACTTGGCTTGCCCCACTAACCACGAGGCGAAGACTCACTGGACAAGAGGAAGCGGCTAGAAGATGCAGAAGTGACCTAATAATCTATGAGACCTCCAAAGATTTGTTCTTACATCACATAAAAACAATTATTAAAGCTAACACACTTACCCAAGTTGCACCTCCAGGTAATTATAAGTTTATTAAAGGAAATATAAGTGCTTATTAATAAGCCGAAAATGTCTCACAATTTAACCCCTCTTGTTCCACACTAATTAAATAAAATTTTAACATACATTCTGGGTGTCGGGAGTAAGGCACGAATTGATCTCGAGTATTAAAAAATATGTATTTTATATATGTCCAATCATGGATTCATTGGTATGCTGTGTATTGTAGCAAGTATATTAGAGCAGCATGATTAAATAAAGGATTTCTCTCTCTTTTGACAACACTACAAATAAACATCCTTTATTCGACGTGAAAAACACAAATATGAGTAACCGTGTAAATTGTTTTTCAATTTTCATCAGTTATTATTTTATAAATTGAATAAAAAAAACACTTGTTACACTGTATGTTTATTCATGACCCATTTCAATAAAAAAATAAGTGTATATATATAGTACAGGAGACGGACGATGAAAAACAAATAGACAGGAAGAACACGTGCTGTTGGCAAAACATTTCGAGGAAAAGGCTAGGAAAAAAAGTTTTAATTACCTTTTACATGAAGCTTGAATTACAAACAGGGACATGATGCAAGCAGATTTTTCTCCGAAACTTCAGCGACCCGAAATCGAGAGCTCTTGGCACGTTAGTGAATTCAATTCATTCAATGAATTCAGGTCAACGCTGTAAGTGTGACACGGTCCGAAAAAGTACTCGATAGAATTAGAGGTTGCTTCTCACTTCTGTGAGAAAAACGATGTTCGAACTTAATATCGTTCTACTCTCTGTTGTAGCTCAGAGATGGGGAAAATCTAGCTATAACTAAAAACTTAAAAATAATGCTAAATTGGCTCTAGGTGCATTGGAAACTAAAAACTAACCGGTTAGTTGTTAGCTGTTGGTTAATAGCTAACTCTTGGAACTAAATTAGCTATGATCTGAAACCAGCAACTAACAATTAGTTATGACGTGTTAGGCTATAGGTAAAACTGATGTTTAGTTAGTACTATCTTTAGTTTCAACTAAATTATAATATTATAATTTAGTTAAATAAATAATATAATAATATACAAAAATCCAAGTACAGGATTCATTTTTACTTTTCTTATATCTGTTATATGGCCATATTTATGTTTTCTCAGGTCCATCGATTAATTTCAGAGCTGTTGAGAATGAAACAATAATGGGCTTGCGTATTAATTTATTTTAACTTTTCGGATATCTAACATATTGAGTACCTTTTTATGTTTCCGGAGATGCTAAAAACGAAAAAAAAATTTGTGATTTCGTACTTACATTTCGATTTAACCTTTAGGATTTCTGAAAGTTACTATAGTTTTTTTTTCAGTTTCTACACATTGAAACAAATATAAAGGTACACATACTTATGTTAGAAATCCGAAAAGTTAAAATAAATCGATACGCACGCGCGTGATCATAACATCGATTTTTTTTTCATATTCAGCACCCCCGAAAACATAGGGACCCTAGTATGTTAGAAATCTGAAATGTTAAACTAAATCGATAAGCAGTCGTGCGTTCATAAAATCGATGTTTTTTTAAAAATAATTAGGTAACTAATTTAGATATTGGCTTTTACCTACCGCTAAATCTTACAACTAAATTAGTTGTTTTAACTTTTCGGATTTCTAACATATTGGGGTACCTTTTTATTATATTTTATGGGGTACCTTTTTTAGATTTCCGTTTATCTAACGCTTTTTGCCGACCTGCATTCTAGCGGAATTTCCTGCAATTTAAAAAACAGTTTAGCCTGAATTTTCTTCCTATAACTGTAAGTTTTTCTCCCGTATTTCTTTATTCCCTTATACTTTCTTTATTCCCTATTCTCCATATATTTCTTCTTATCTCTTGTTCTTTCTTTTTACAATATTGATTTTACATACGATCCATTAATAATTTAACTAATTCTTTATACTCATCTTTATAACTAAAAGGTTTTTATGTTACTCATCAATATAATATTCTTACCCTCTGTATCATTTATTTATTACTCACATTTATATCTATATAAATAATAATGTTATCAATCTACTATTTTCTTTGTCCATAGTTATTAATCTACTAGTTTATATTTTTATTTCATTGTTATGTATATTTCAAATTTATTAGTCTATTGTTTATTTTATTTTTTTCTCTCGGAATGAGGTTGTTGTCTTTTTGTTTTATAGCCTGACGACCTAAAAATAAGGCCGAAACGTCGGCAATTCTTTTGTTTATTTGTGTTTTTCTGCTGGCCGCCCCCCCCCCCGACCATCTTCTCCTCTTAAATTAGTCATGAGTTGAATTGAACAACGAACAACTTATTCAATTGTAAGATTTAGCGTTAGGTAAAAGTCATTAACTAAATTAGTTTCAAATTCTGACAACTATTTAGCTATTAGTTTGTACTTTGGTTAACTAAATATTTGCTAGCTAATGCTCTACTCTGTATCTATCCCCTTGCTTAACACACGGGTCTGAACCTTTATTAAAAATCATGGTAGAAATTACTTATATCAAGTGATATTATATCTGGTAATAAATGAGGGAGCCAAACCAATTTTATTTTTAGAAAAAAATCAGATTGGTTATTGGCGTTCTTTTGAAAACCATTAATACGAATTGTATTATAAATAAGTGTTTAAAAAATGTTTAACTTGATTTATTGGTTATTGATTCTCTTATCGGCCAATCTCTGTTGTCACATAAACTTTTATAACTTTTCATGAATTTCTACTCTTCTAACATATATGAATATCTTTTAGATTGCATTGCTTCGTAATACACAAATATATCAAATAACGAAAAATTCCTAAAATATTTTATTTTATATCTTCATTACAATTTACTTACCGATTCATTTCATGTTTTTTATGGGGCCCAAATGAACCCCTACGTTTCGTGTAGATTGGTTTAAAAAAATTAATCGATGACTTCCTATTTATCTCCAGGAAGTAAAAAAGTGTACGAAAAAATTATTTTTTAATGGTAAAAAAAAATTCTTAGTCAAGGGTTTCCTCAGATTTAAAAAAACGAAATCCTATATTAAGATAAAAACTTGCCAATTACACATTCTAAATCCAATTAAAGCTTACCCTTCTGAAAATTAATGTACTTGGAAAGAGGTATATATGCGCAGAAAAATATTTTAATTAAAAAATATTAAACTTTAAAAGTCTCTTGGGTTGTTTTTAATTAAACTTTGTCCATGATAACTTTCAGCATACAAACACGAACTCACTACAATCGATTACAAAACAAATTACATAAAAAAAAAACCAAAAAAACATAGCCTCACCGCAAAAGAAAGCTGAAAAGAACTTGCATGAGAGATCAATATTTTTTTTTTTTTTTACTGAGAATAACTCTAAGAAAATGAAAAATAAATTTAACTTGTCGAGTTATAAGTAAAGCATATAATATATGTACTTCAGTACAAGTTTTTTGTACGTTAGAAAAAATTTATTGATTTTAACAGAAATTATTTTCTCCAAAATGATTGTCTTACTAAATACAAATAATTATCATTCATTTAACTTGTCGATTATCAAGGATGAGAAGACGAATTCGAAATAGCTTCAGAAACGGAACCAAGGGATAGAATAATACCCTATTCAAAATGAAGATGGGGGGTGGTGCTTGGAAATGACGCTTGACAGTTGAACTTAGGAAGCCTCCATTCTAGGCTTAAGCTTCACCACTAAGCATCAGAAAATACCAGCAGTTGATCTTGCTTAGTATCGCTTTAAATCGACAAAGATTCATTATAGCTTTTAATTATTCATTGAAAATTAGCTAAAAAATAGAGGAAAAATAAGTTATTCTTTATTGAGCTCAAAATTAATTCAGAAAATTAAAATACAATCCGTAAAATAGACTGTAAAAATCATGAAGATTTATAAATTAAAAAAAAAAAATTCCAAACTCATCAGCCTGAGAGAACACATCACTTATTTTATAGGGTTATTTATATTTAAGGGCCCATAATAAAGAAAAATCAAGTAATTATTTTTAATTACTTTAATAAAAATTATATATAGTTAATAGTCAAAATTGAGGACTCTCCCATGTTTAGTAAGGGGGATGAAAAAATGGTGAATGTTTTAAAAAAATACAAAAAAAATTAATTTTTCATTTGCAACTCAATATTCTTAAAACTACTTAGAACATTATTTAAAGTATAATAAATTTTATAAAATATGTACTCTAATTGACCTTATTTATGTTAAATAGTTAGATGATACAATTTTTCGAAAAGCAGCATTTAATAATTTTTTAATAATAAAAAGCATTTAATCGAAAAGCATATAATAATAAAAAGCATAATTAAATAACAAAAAATAAATAGGTTTTAAATTTATTTTGGGAAATATCATGGAAACTATCACGACATAAAACAACGATGTCACAACGTACAGATGTCTCTCATCATTCAAATTAAAGTTAGTTTAGTGAATTATAATGGAGTTTATAACGCTTATAAGGAGTAATAGTTTTCATAATATTTTTCAAAATAAATTCACAAAATCATGATCTCTTGTTGTTCGGACAAAACGTTTGGTTTATGAAAAATATCTCAGGAACTATTAGACGCATAGATGTCTATTAGCACTTAAATTAAAGCTAGTTAAATATACTATAAATGAGTTTAAAATTAGTATATTCTTGAGAGTTTTAGTTGTCATGAAATGTGTCAAAAGTTTACAAAATATCGGTTTCTCAATTTTGAAAAATATTTTGGTTTATGGAAAATCATATCTAAGGAATTCAACAATGTGAAGACCTCTATATTAGAAATTAATCTATGTTTTAAATAATGTTCTATTGTTTAAGGTAATTTTAAGAATATAAATC
>NW_027116117.1:31319-34975 GCF_000696795.3 Halyomorpha halys | reverse complement strand
TGTATTATGGTATAAGTATTATATATGTAATTAATGGTAACAACATTTTATAAATATAAAGGTATTTAATTGGTAAACTGGTAAACACACAAATAGCCTTTGGAAAAGAATCCAATCATAACGATAGTTTTTTAGGACTCAATATATAATTAATTAATTAACTTATTTTTGGATAATTGCCTTCAGCGATTATCCTGGCATCCCGATTAAATCTCAAGGGAGTACATAGCACAATTATTAACAGAAGGTATAAAAAAAAAAAGATAGAACAAATAAAGTAAATATATGTCATATCATAAAATATAAGATGACAAAAACTTCTGATAATAAGTAATAGAAAAAAAAAATGAGAAAAATCAAAAATAATAAATGGAAAGGTATTTCTGCTTATATACATATTTACAAGAATAAACAAAATCTGAGACCATTAAGCATAGAAAATATTTAAAACTTTCAATTGTTATTCTTCCGGAATTGGGTGGACAGAAGGTGGTCGAAGATACGGGATTTGAAGGTTGGAAGGGTAATATAGAGCTTCGAATGCAGAATTAATTTTTTGTATCGTTTAAAAAGAGCGACCATTTTTCTCCCCCTGACTATGGTTGACCGAATCATCAATTTTTACTATTGGCAATATATATATATATATATATTGCCAATAGTAAAAATATAACTGGATTTTTTTCATCCTATATACCACATCTATAAACATTTTTTAAATTAACATTCATCAAATGATTATATATGCATTATCAATCAAAAGTCTAACTATAGAATAATCTACATATAGACTATTGGTTGTTATTTCGGTTATACAAAGCAGTATATAGGGTAAGGAGAATAGGGAGAACAGAGGACACATAACAAACTAACCATAAAACAAAGCCAATAAACCAGAGCCTTAAGGTGAATTACTGGCTCGCTACAGACACTAGAATCCATTCTCATGCAAATCCCCTCAAACGGCTTATAATGAGGGCCCTGGGGCCAACGCTAATGTACCCCCTCCAAGTCCTTATAATACTATGTGAGCCTGCTCATTTTTTGCTCCCCTGGCAGGTATACGAACCCCTCCCCCTTTTAATCTTCAATATTCTTCTTCTGAAGGAATATTTATTATTCAGGAGCTCTGAGCCTGTTATTGAAACATTATACAGCCGTTTCGGGGAAAGAGGATGAGGTTTAGTATCAGAAAAAAAAAATATTCTCAAAAGGATTGCAACCCTACCAGTAACGACTTGAACTTGAACAATATATTACACTGAAATGAAAAAGTGAAAAGATTTCGGGATGATTGGAAGATTGTTATATATTAAATCTATAGTCTGTTTGATATCACTTGAATGATAGCTAATTCGTTATACATAGTCAGGAAATGTTTCCATTTTGTTTTCTCTAATTTACTATTAAAAACTGATCATGGGCAAAATCCTTGAAAAACACATTTTGAAACGCCTATACCCCATCCTTGATTCCAATCATATAATCCCTGATCACCAGTTTGGATTTCGAACATCCCACTCTACTATCCAGCAATGTCATCGTGTAGTGGACGTAGTCTCGTCTTCTTTGGAGCGCGGAATGTACTGCGCGGGAGTCTTTTTCGATGTAGAACAGGCTTTTGATCGAGTCTGGCACCCGGGACTGCTTTACAAACTTCGTAAATTCCTACCTCCTACATACTTTCTCATCATTCGTTCCTTTCTCATTGATAAATTATTCCAAGTAAACCACAATGGTTCCTATTCATCCCTCTATTCTCAGTCCGCTGGTGTTCCTCAAGGTATTATCCTTGGTCCCATCCTCTATACCTTCTATACAGCTGACATTCCAACCAATCCTAACACTATCCTCACCACGTATGCCGATGACATATGTGTGCTCGCTGTTAATAATAACCCATTGATTGTATCCCAAAATCTCCAATCCCATATCACAGCCTTCGAAGATTGGGTCCTTAATTGGAGGATTAAGATCAATTTCAACAAATCCCATCAAATCACCTTTACCCTTCGTCGTAAACCTACAGTTTCATTTAATGATGTTATCCTAGATCCGCTACCTTGGACTAAATTTGGACAAGCGATTAACCTAGAATCCTCACACCAGACTGAAAAGACAGGAAACTACACGTCGATTTCGACTATTACAGCAGTTACTAGACAAACGGTCTAAACTTCCAACACATTACAAAAGACTAATCTACATGACTGTAATAAGACCAATCTGGACATATGGAGTTCAGATTTGGGGCTCCACTAAACTTTCGAATTCCTCTCGATTTCAATCCTTACAATCCAAAATCCTTCGTAAAATCCTCAATGCTCCTCATACATAAAGACCTTAATGTATGTAACCTATGTAACCGATTTAGCCCGAAGCAGATATCACTCCTTCCATTATAAACTCTCTAATCACTCAAACCCCCTAGTTTCTAATCTTGCATCCTCTTCCATTCCTGACAATCCTCCGAGGCGCCTGAAAAGAAGATGGCCACGAGACCAGCTGATGTAAAATGTCATTACAGTGCTACCAATGGGTAGTTTCTCTATACGCCTGTAAAACTCCAATTTAACTTAGATTAGATTTACTAAATGTATTATAATGTACAGTTGTAAATAGCAATAAATAAATATTAAAATAAAAAAATAAAAAAAACTATTAAAAACTATATTTTAATTTACTATTATTTATTAATTTTTGTATTTCTTAACTTTTGTATTGTCTATTCTCTATTATTAAACAATATTTTCGATTATGTTGTATTGTAGGTTATTACTATTATCCATTCAAAAATTTGCGAATATACACTTTAAAAATTATTAGATATTTACTGTAAATCATAATTTTTTTTTTCAACTTATTATTGGAAGTTACATTTTGATTTTATATTATTTATGCTATTTTTAATTTTAATATTTTATTTGTTGATTTTTCGCTTTCTAACCTAAAACTTTTTTAAATTGCTTTCTAGCCTGAAAATGATCAGCCATTTACAACTTACACTAATCTTATAACTATAAATTTTTCTATAATATTTAAGCTTTCCGACGATATATAAATGCCTATATTATCACTCGTTTCCCGAAATGTGTTTTCAACCCAGAAAAAAAAAAATTAATATTTAAGTTAATTATCAAATCCTCTCATAGTTTAGATTTATTAATTTTTCACTAAAAGTAAAAAATGTGAAATGGTTAATAATTTCAAACAATCAAAATTAAATGTTCTTTAGAGGAAGGTTTTTTTTTTTTTAATTTAGCATTTAAGCCGTCTTAGACAATTTTAATGGGAATTATAATGCTAAACAAACTAACACAATAAATAAAATAGTTATATAATGAAAAAAAGGAGGATTTTACACAAAATATTATTTCAAATTATGAAAAAGATGGTCAGGGGTTCGGTCAAAAGATGAGATAATGAAGTTGAGACTTTTGAAAGTTCAAAACAATCATTGGTTTGAAAACTTTCAACAGCCCTGAAGAAGCTCAATGAAATGGGGCGAAACGTCACCAAATAAATTGTTGTTAACTATTTTTTGTTTTCTCTTGTACCCCGTATCCCTGACAAAATACTAATTCATTCTTACATCAAAGTATTCAATTTAACTTAAATATCAAAATGCTAATTATATAATAATAAATATTAGAAAT
>NW_027116117.1:23028-31176 GCF_000696795.3 Halyomorpha halys | reverse complement strand
ATAATTATAATAAATATACTATTGTTTTTCTAAAACGAATATTATCGAGAAATGGGTACGTGACAGTTTTATAAATTTTTTTTTTTCTTTTGGATGAGTAGTGCTGTTATTAACGAAGTCCATTCTGCAACTTCTGCCCTGGGGCCTTTCATAAGAGCTCTATAGGAGAGTAACTTTTTCTTTTACTTCGCTTTAACTAAACGGACTTGAAAAACACGTATTGATAATCCTACTCAATGTTTTATCAGTAGTTGCTCTTTAGTTTTAAATACCAGATATATTAAATAAAATGTTTATAAAGATCTATTACTGATTTTCCCAACGCGAAAAATCACTTGCTAATAATTTTGTTTTTTTACATAAGAATCTTGATTTTAATATTATATATAATCTTATGACATGTTCAATTTCAAGACTGGTTTTATTATTTAAATAAAATGTCTTGTATCTAATTAAGTTTCAAAACTCTTTATCAATACTTTAAATATCCAACCTAGTCATCAAAGACATCAATTTATAAAATTTATTAATTTATAAATCATATGTATTTATAAATCATAAACAACTATAAATTCATAGCCTCACATCCAACTATTACTAATTATTCCTGCCCAGGCCTAATTAAATCAGTCAAATAAACCTAAGTATGTCACCATTTCATTTATATATAAATATTTTTAATTATAATTAATCTTAACGCTGATATTTCTCTCTTATTAATAATATTAGAGTGTGATAATATTAGTCAGTTTAATTTTTACAAAAACCATACGAAAAACGCCATCAAACAGTCCACTGATATAAGAGTGACTCACATATGTTTCGTGACTTCACTAATTTTAGATTATGATACATATCAATTTTTTTATTGTTCTTTGATATCTAAAGATAAAGATATTTTATTTTATTGAAGATAATTAACACAATCTGCCACTAATTAAGGTCATGAAGTCTTATTGTTAAAATATTCATTCATACAATATATATAGAAAATGAAGGGTAAAGATAAATAACTATACAAAGGGAAAAAAATGTAAATGATAAAAACAGTACTCACTGAGTTAAAAGAAAAAAATATAGTAATAATGATAAAAAAAAAAATATTTAAATCAAAGAAAATAGCATCATTATTTGCAAAAATAAAAATATGAATCTTTATCCAAAATATAATAAAATTAAACTGATCAAATAATAAAAAAATAATTTATGTACAATTCAAAGAAAATTATATTTAATTAACAATAAAATAAATACACATTCGTACCTATTTACAATAAAATGTTAAATAATAGATTGGGTACTGACCTCCGGTAATTTATACGATGAATTCTAAGTATGGCATGTAATTGAACAAAATGGTGCAGCAGTGGGATTGAGATGCAAGTGTATTGTAGCCTCCAGTATGCTGATAGGACGGTGTTGGGCAGAATATCCAACAAATTTTTTTTAAAGTGGTGAGACTATTAGATACAATTTATTTTGTTTAGTAAAAAAAATATTTAATTGATTTTTATTTTTTTAAAAATATTCTATATATAAAACTTTTGAAAAAAAGATAATACAGGTTATTGTGCTTTAAGGTCTAATCCATGTCAATGAATTTAAACATTCGACTTCGTATCGTCAGCTATATCTTCAGAACTTACATTGCATATCATATATTGCAGAATCTTCATTGCCTTTTAGAGTCGTTTCACGCACTTTCTTATAGCAACTTTTTTTATATTTTTATCTCGGAAGAACTTAGTGGATTAAAAGTTAACAAAAGCCATTTGATAATGTTCGTTATCAGTGTTGGGTAAAGTTTAATTATATTTGTTCATGAAATACTTTAAATCGCAGACCACAATTTATTATGTATATAATGGCATATTATATTATTTATGATAGCAACAAGACATTAGATTTAAAAAAAAAATTTCAACATTATCAATTATTTAAGTCAGATTATGAAAATTTTACATATAGTGTGTGATACTTATTCGTCTATTACTATCATAGTTTTTATTAAAACATTTTTGTAAGGAAATTATTAAAATTGACTTAAAATACAACATTTACATAGCTAAGGACTTAAGTTAAAGTTTGAACTTGGAATCCTCATACAAGACTGAAGAGACAAGAAATAGCATGTCGAGTTCAACTATTAATATACCTATTAATTATTATTATAAAGTTATCGCACAAGACTCATTTATATAAGGTCTACTTGACTTATGGAATTGTACTTTAGGACTCAAGTAAACCATCAAATTCTTCTCGTATCCAATCCTTACAATCCAAAATCCTTAATACTCCTTACTATGTCACAAACAAAATCATCCATTATTGACTCAATGTACCATACCCGATTTGGCCAGAACCAGGTATAAATCCTTCTATGATAAAATCCCTAACCACTCAAACCTACTTTTTTCTAACCTTTAATTCCTTATTATGCTCCTAGGCGTATAAAAAAGAAGACGGCCTCAAGATCTTCTAATCTAGTAGTGCTATTGAAATCTGGTGGAGTTCTAACAATAGTTAGTTTCTCCGTTAGTCTATATCATGGCATTGACATAATATTTAGTTAATAAAGTTGTGAATTTCCATAATTAAATAAATAAATAAAAATTGAATACCTTACAAGGAACAGATTAATTTTATTTTATTAATCATTAAACATTGATAAAAATATTAGTAATTAAATATTGATCATCTAAAGTTTTATTATTTTTTTTATATTGAAGTTTTAGTTAAAATGTTGTGATTTTTTTAAATTTTGAGGTGGTCAAAAATTTGAAAGCGGGAATGTAAATACTAATTCTGTTTTTACTTGTTTCTTCTCCTTCTTTTTGCAATATTAAAACCAGAATCTTCTTATTTTTAAAAAAATTCTCATGCCACAGCTGATGTAAGGCTGTGAAGTCTGGGAAGCGGCATCCATTACGAAAAGGAAAAAATTAAAATCTTTTCAAAATAAAGTCGTAAGAATTGCAGTTGATGCTTGGTTCGTAAGAAACAGCCAACTGTATTGGGGATCACAAATAGATACAATAGAGGATTGCATCAAAAAAAGGTTCATGAAGTTCCACTCCCAGTTACCTTCAGTCAAAGGAGCAGTGACCTATAACTTGGGAAACCCAACCACAACCCGAAGACTGAAGCCCAGGCTGCACCAGAACATCCTGTTATAACTTATATATTTATCTGTTCTGTTATTAACTTTACTTTTATCTTTTATTAAAAATTATTATTTTAATTTTTCTATTTTATCTTAATTTTTTTTAATTTCTAACATTGTATATACTTGGGGGTGTCTTATTTATGAGACTATAAAGTTACTTCTTATATTAACCATGTAAGGCCCACCAGGCCAATCTGGTATTAAAAAAATACTTCTCTTTGCAATGTTGTCTAATTTTTTTATGTTATATAGTTTTTTTTATTAATAATACAATGCCTCCATTCAGAATCTGCAGCTAGAGACTAATAGAGGAATAATTTCTTCACGCTAATATAAAAAAAAAAAATATTCTTGTCTAGACTGGGATAGTAACTGGGAAAATATTCAAAAGCTCTCAAAGAAGGGAGTGACGTAAAAAAAAACATTAAATCGGGCGTAAAAGCAATTCTAAAAAGGGGCACCCCTTTAGAAGCATTAAAGGAAATCTTTAACGTGAAAATCATACCCCTCCCCACGATTGGTTCCTAAGTAAATTTTCCCGAACGTTTAAGAACAACAAATACCTACGCTGGAATCGATCTTGGGTCTTTGGGGTTCCTCCCTCCACTGACACAGGAATTTAATAATGCATCCCCTTACACATATTTTTTCCCTCGAGTGCACTTGGCGGCTTCGAGGCCTACCCCGTTTCTGATTAATCATCCTCCGTTATTTATTCTATAAATAGAAAAATAGTCTTCTCATCTTCTCACTTGATTTGACTGAAATATTTTTATTTTTTATTTTTTCGTGGAATAAAAAAACAAGCAGAAAATGAAGATGAGAATTTTTATTAATTTATGAACCGCGCCACAATGAAATTTCTAATTTCATCATTATAACAAATCCTGCATTTCATTTTTTTCTTTGCTAACATTTCAGGTCATTCCTCAATCCTCGGGACGTTCTTATGTAAATATCCTTACAAGTAAACATTAGGATACTTATACATTAAATATTAATAAAAAATATTGAGGGAAAATCCTTTTCAACCATACTATACCAAGGTTTTTTTTTTTGGTTTTTTTTTTAGGCCACTTTTTCCTTTTTTTAAATTTTATAAAAAATATTTTTGAAAACTTATGTTACTGTTACAAATATATAAAATAAAAAGTTTTTCATCCATATTTAAAAAATAAAATATTATTTTTTTTACTAAATGAGAGAATAATATATCTGTATATACATGCTTAAAGAGTAAAACAATTGTTTTTAAACTAATTTTATATAAAAGTAAGGTATATTTAATCAAAAATACTTTTGTTTTTTTCTTCATATATTCTTCTTTTATTTTAACTTTTTTATTCACACGATATTTATTATTTTCCCCTTTATCCTCATCTAGCTATCTAAATACATTTTCACTATTAAAAAAATCTTCACAAAAGATTAAATTTATCCACAAGATGAATTTTCAATATAATTATAGTAAGAAACTAAAAAAGTAATAATAATCTATTAAAAAATAATATCTATTAGCTATGACTATATATATAGTCAAGAATAGAGTCAAGAAAAACGACTCTTAATGATATATATATAAATCTTATATAGTTTCACACAAAAGTGTCATCTGGATAAACCTTATTAGGCAAAAGGAGTTGATTATTTATATTTTATTAAGTACTGTTCCATCAAACTTATTTTGTTAGGGACAAATTAATGGTGTTTGATTTCTTTTTTTTTTCTAGGTTTTCTAGTAGCCTTCACACTTCAATAATTTTTATAACAAACCATTTTAGTTTTATGATAAATTAATAAATTGAAATGCGATTATTATTATAATTATATTAATATTTAATATACTCAGACCAATCTGGACCTACGGACTTGAACTTTGGGGAACAGCTCAACCGTCGAACATCAAACGTATCCAATCCTTTCAATCCAAAACCCTTAAAACCATAGTTAATGCACCCTATTACGTTTCCATTAGAACACTACACCATGACGTTCATATCCCTTTTGTCCGTGACCTCATACCAACCAAATTCTCAAATTTCCATATAAACCTTTCCAACCATCCTAATCCTTTGGTTCAAACCTTATCTAGTTCCACCCATCTTTACAATCCACCTAGAAGGTTGAAACGGCAGTGGCCAAGAGACTTATTGTAAAATAAAAAAAAATTTGTGACGTGACAACTTTACGCTAAATATTGAAATAATAATATTAATAAAATAGACACACAATATTTGAATCAAGATATTTATTTTCCTTTACAAATGATATTTATATTTAACAATTAATTTCCATTATTCTGTTCATAATCGGACGATGGTATGAGAAATATGAGATGAGTGGCATCAATCCTCTTTTGATTTTCCATTATTTGCAGATGTACTTTTTATATATACATTCTGTATATTTGTATTCCGCAATTGCAATGCTTTTCTTTTTCGATATTCGCGCATGCGTTGCGTTTCATACTTCCGCCTTGCTTCGGCTTGCTCTGGTGTCTCCGACAATTTTAAACGCTTTCTAAAGTCACTTTGTCGTTTACTGTTAGATTTAGGATCATTTTCTCGTTTACTACCCATGTTCACTAGTTAAATACCAGTTGTATACTGACTCAATCTTGATATATAGAAGCTATTATAGATTTTTAATTAATACCAAAATTTTATTATGCGCATATTCCTTATTTCAGACATAATTTAATGATCAGAATACATCATTACTCCCACCACCGCTCTCTCCGTTACGCTACACTTTTGCCTACATGACTTCCAGTATCTATAACCTCAATTACCCCCACTACTATACTACTAACCCACACCCATTCTATTTCCGTTACGCTACACTTTTGCCTACATGACTCCCTGCAATCTAATTTATAAGACGTTGTCACGTAAAAATGGACAATAGGAGTTCTGGCAATGGTCAGATTCTCCACTGAAGTTAAGTGTTTGCGGCTTTAGCGCACTTGCTCAGCCTCCACTGCCTCACTACCAGTGATGGGGGGAGAGGGATGCGCTGGGATCTTTTGAGCTCTGCTCTACCTCTAACCCTCACACGAAGGGGATAGAGTGGGCTCAGGGATCCTAAAAAAAATAAAAGAAAAACATTCAATATTGTTATGCTCTTTATGGACAAGCATTTAGAGGATGGTGGAATACAAGAAAACTCCGATTAAAGACCAGCAAAATTATTATAAATTATTTCTTCTCATAATATAATTTATTTTTTTTTACCCACTGATACAAAGATAGAAAACATTATTCTTAATTCGAATTAATATCAAATTAATTTATTAATTATTTTTCGGTTAATTATTCAAATGCTATTCCGTTTCAGTAAATAATTTATGAGCGAGAAGTCATTATAAGAGAATGTTGGGTGGGTCTTTTTCCCAGTGACCTGATGTTTGAACAAAAATTCAAACATTTAATTATTCAGTGTGTGAGATACGCTGTCCATTAACACCTTCAATATTTAATTGTGTTTTTTATTATGAATGGAAAATCTTATTCAATATTGATCAGTCAAGGTAACTGAAGGGTAACTCGGAAGAGTAAACCGTGTGTTTTCTTTTTCTATAAAAAATAAGAAAAAGTTAGTATATGTTACATAAACGCTTTTTTCAAATATTTACTTCATGAATTTTTCAATTATTATTTTTTTTAATAACAAAACTATAATATTTATGCTAACAGGTGCCACTGAAACAAGGATAGCAACCTGTGTTTTTCGAAAATAAAATATTAATGTGGTGTCTTCTTTTATTTCGAATCCAAATTAATTTTCTCAAAAATTATGGGTAGTTAAGTATTGTTTATAATCTAAGCAAAATACAAAAAATAATTGGGTTTAGATATTTATTATTACGTTTCGTCCAAAACTAGTGGACTACAATTTAAATTTAGATTAAGCTTAACAAACCGAATAGAGCAAAATAAAGAAAAAGTATTTGATATAAATATATATATATTTTTTTTTTAAACAAGCATTATCGAATGAATTACACAGGATAGTGTGAAGACCAAAGGTGGGAATCTATTTAAAAAGTTTACGAATTAAGACAAGACATAAGTCAGTTAAATATTTAAATACAACTATTAAAGATTAATAGAAGATGAAAAGGTTAATAAAAAGTGACGTTACAATTTACCCATCCAGTTCCGCCCCCAGTATCCCATGATTAGTTAATATTAGTATTTTCTCTAGAAAATGTTTATTAATAGCGAGTTGAACAGTCATTGAAAAAAATTATTTATATGGTTCTTCAGAATAAAATTATTTAAAACAAGAAACCAGAGAAATCTTTATAAAATTATGAGTAAAAGTTAACATAACATTATGTTAAAAATAAACATGTACCTATATAAGAATATATAAGAAATAAGATCCAAAATTACGAGAATAATAAATAATATAAATAGATATAATGATAATTATTGTTTGATTTGTCACTTATTGCCTTTTATGTTTCTTATACACAAAAAAAAAATCAATTTCCTTAAATTTAAACAAATCAAAATCAACTTGAATATAGCTCTTTATGATTTTATGTTTATATGTTGTACTAAAAAAAAAAAATATGTTGTACACTTCATAGTATATACCCTATAAATTTCTAATAAAATATCTGAGTGAAATAAATAGAATAGGTGAAAATATAATGTGAAGGAGAAACAAAATATAGAAATTGAACAATTATATAAAAATTGCATGTATATAAGAATTATGTAAGATAATATATTTCAAAAAGACGAAAATGATACATACATTTTGATTCACCAAATGACCATATCTTCCTGTATTTTTTCTTAACTCCACATAATTTATTTATTCTATTACAATTAGAATAAGAAATTTATGTGTGCTTAGTAATAGATATTATTTATTTAGATATTATTGGATCCTTATTTTTATCGTATTCTGTATCATTAATTCACTAATTATAAATTTGAAGATTCATTATGCACTTTGAGTTATTTTTA